>NC_134485.1:117347646-117650146 GCF_040206685.1 Ascaphus truei | reverse complement strand
ACTCTGTGGAGAGGTGGTGGGTTGGTTGACTCATGCGCAGTAAGCAGCTAGCTCCCATCTCGAAGAGGCTTAGAGTACACGCAGGCGCAGTGAGACGATTGACGCTCGGCTAGGGACGGATTAAAACACAATGACTAACTTCAGAAAATGAATTTCTCTGTGCAGGTGTCTGTCGAATGACTCTGTGGAGAGGCGGGTTGGGTGACTCATGCGCAGTAAGCAGCTAAGATTCCATCTGAACAAGGATTACACGCAGGCGCAGTGAGGCTTTCAAGCTCGGCTATGGACGAATTCAATACACAATGGCAAGATTCTAAAAATTAAAGACAGGCACATGAAGTTCAAAGCTAAAGACATAATTTAATTTCAAAAGGCAGTTCATCATAATAATACACCCCCAAATACAATAAGAAAAAACCACACAAATCAACCATGTGCAGTCAAACGCACAGGGTCACAGTCAAAAGCTACTGTACAGCACAGATTGAATATCATAATACAGTAAGATGGTTTTTGCAGGCTTGTGGAGAAAATAAAAATAAAAAAATTACAATACATTTTTTTTTTTAATTTTTAATTTTTTTTTGGTCACTCACTCAGGCAAGCAAGCAGTGGTGGGTGCAGTTACAGGCGCATGCGCAGTAATCACCTGCTGTCGAGCAGGAATGTGATTGAAACCAGACACACGTTCAAAGGAATGGTGTGGGAGAGATGTACTGCATTGCACAGAAGATAAGAAGTTGAAATACCCTGCAGTGCAGTTAATTATCCTGAGCGAGGGGAGAGTGCTGTATATGCCGAAATGTGACACTGTAACTGTACTGTACACGCCTATGCGTTTCAACAATTTTCAAATGAGATATACCGTACAGCAGCACAGCACTGCAAATGCATGTATACTTTAAATATGCAAATTTACAATTACTGCGCACGCACACAGATTGTGTACTGACGTAGGTTGAACCGCGAAGGTATTAGACTTCCAAGACAACAGCTCGCAAACGCCCCCTGAGTTTTTACACGGCATTGCAGTATTGCAGACAGCGAGAATAAAATGCTAATATCACGAGCGCGAAAATAACGCAGTTCACTCCGGGTGAAAACGACACAAAACCGCATATAACCGGGATAATCTGAAAATCGCGGATTTAGCCGATTTAGACTAAAGGCGGACGACACTGTACAGTACAATAATGTGCAAAATAACTATTATCCAGATATGGATAATAGATTATTTGCCCATTATTAAACACTGCATTAGCATACCTAAATAAAGTCAATAAAAACAGTAGCCAGCTAATTCAATGAATACAAGCAGTAACAACATCAACAATTATTTAATGAAACCATTAACCAATGAAACCAATTAATTCCTAAATCAACTCAAAATGAATAGTAACACTAACCAATCAAAGCATTTAATTACAACAACATTAATTAATGTAAACATTAAAAGACAAAGAAATACATTAAAACAATCTCTGAAAGAACCATAAAACGCACTAACATAATACAAAATTAACTACAAACGAACACCAATCGCAAACATTTTATTACATTAAGCATGAAAAAAACAAACAATGACATCCACATAAGAAACTGACATTAAAAAACCAACAGCAATACCAAACCATAAATGCTCCCCAAATATTGTAATAATAATGTATTAATCGTACCCTAAAGTGGTACAGATTCATATATTATCAGTCAATGTGCCTCCCCCAAAAAAATAAAAATCACATCCAATGAAAAAACCTGTAAAAAAAGACATTTACAAACATTCTATATATTACTTACCATTAGAAGCGGTGGCCCTCCGAATCACGGGGAAACAGGAAGCTCACGTACCTTGAAGGCCTCCAACAGCATCCGATGCCATCCGCCATGAAGATCCGGCTCAGGTACCCCAATCTTCTTTTTTCTTTCTTTAATCACTTTCTTCTATCTTCATCTGTAACCATTTCTTGTTCTTCTTTATCTTCTTTCTTCATCTGACAATCCAAAATACCCCATGTTAAATCCCAGCCGATGCTGTCTCGTTGGCTTCTCGGGCTCAAATGAGGCGTCACGGCCTTAAATATGGCTTGTGACGTCACATTTACCCTCAAAATGGTTAACAGCCACCTGATTGGCTGTTCAAACCATGTTCCGACTTGAATTTTTTTTTACATGATGTTACATGATGCAGATATCAGATATCAATCAGTGAACAAGTATAAGCAAACCCTCTTCCTGGGGCCTTTTTGCTTTTCTTTTGTGTTTTTTTCCCCTTCTCCTTCTTTCCCCTCTACCACCTATATTTTCATTTCCTCTATGGTGATATTTATTCTTGCATTGGCGTATTGGCTATTGTTGCTATATTTTCAGTTTATTATTAGTGTCATTAAATTATTCATTTGCCCTACACTGATATTCGCTTATATCTGTAGCTGTGAGACAGAGAGTGCTGGTACTATTTTTTGGATTGTTAGTACTTCTGAAGGGTATTAGGGTCCCTTCCTGTTCCGTGCACCCTGCAACCTTGCTGAGTCATTGTGTCAGAGTGCTGTCTATCACCCCCCCCCCTTTCTACCATTCCTTGCAGAGCTATGCAGGTTCCAGACAAGCCCTCTCTGCTCATGCAATCACCTGCTTTTTGCCTCCTGTGCAGCTGTGGCCTGATTGCCTTCCTGTGCTATTTAGAGTCAGAACTTCCCTCCAGGAAGTGCTTTGCATAATTCAAATCTCCCTTGGTGTCACTGTGCTGGCCACAAGCTCCTCGCTTGTTCCCTCTTGTCCATCCTGTGTCGAAGCGCTAGTTTCCCAGTGCTAGCTTATTGTTCCTGTGGCATGCTGCTTATCCTCCTTGCAGTGGCCTTCGTGCTGTCCTACCCCTGTCCTCCTTACGGGGTTCCTTTCGATGTTGAAGTGTCCCTGCTCCGTTCCTGTTTCCTACTAATGACTATTGACTAATGACTCCGCTCCAGCTTCCTCCTTTCTACACTGAAGCGGCCTCATTTCAAGTTCCTGTTTCCTACGCTGAAGCTGCTGTAGCGCCATGCACCTGCCTTCCTGTTTCTGACCCTCGCTTGCATCCTCAACCATCGCTCCTGTGCCACCTGCCTTGACCCCAGCCTGGACAACGTTAACGCTGCTTCTCCAACCCTGAACCGGCTATGTCTGCCCACGGAATCTGCACTCTGGACATGACTCCGTGGCCTAAGGTCGGTGTATTTACCTCCCACCTCAGCCCCGCGGTCCGGTCCCGGTTTTTGGCAAGCACGATTGTGACAGTGTCTCTCTCACATTGGATATCTTATTTACCCTATATATCAACTGCTCTATACCTACACTGAAATCACCTATACTACTTTCTTCCATATCTGACTCTCAAGCTTCACACGGGAGACATTGGAATCCCCCCTAACCCAGAAGATAGGTAGGGAACACCTCCCCTCCAATATATAACATTGCGGGAATGAGGGATACCTGGACATTGATGGACTGTGGATCAGGTAAGATCCCAGGTGGGATTGCTGCTTTAGAAATTGTGCAGCAGGGCATCCAGACACTGGTTAAAGGGTTCAGGAAACTAGTCATTCATATCTGGCTTTTATTTCTATATTTGTGAGGTCATCCGACATTTTCACGCGCACACACACACATGCACGTGCGCAACTTTGTAATAAGGATCAATTGTAGTAAAGTATAAATGTAATGCAGTAAACTGTTATGTCAAAAACGAATGTTGTTGTTAGTTCTTACTAGGAATTTATTCAATTTCTTTTTTTAAAAGAGAGGTGGGGCTAGGGTCGGGGCTAGGTGTCGAGTAGATTTTTTGGTTCTGTGAGTAGATTTTTATGTGATTTGTCGACCACTGGTTATACACCATGTTAATAAAAATCTCACAAAATTCTTTTAAGTCCCTCGTCCCCTAGGATCTACTGAAAAGACACGCACGTTCATTTTCAGAGCTCCTAGACATTCCTATAAGAAGTTTACTAAAAAGTTGCTTCAAATAATGGTTAGGTTAAGTTTCAGAGTTGCATCTATTGTACCGAAGCTGGACTTAGAAATAATTTCACTCTCGTAACCTTATGGATGGTTGGAGACACTCTGAACCCCTATACCGGGTCCGGTGTTCAGGCATATATGGGGGGGGGGGCTCCGACTAAATTAGGGACCCCTGACTGTACCCGGGATACGCGTATCCCTATGCCCCCTTTTACCTTTCTGGTATGTGCAGAAGCAGGGCATCCTGGTAGTGTGCAGTGTAACTGCTTTCCAGGGAGGATAGCACACAAAGTGCCTTTTACCTGGTCTGGCGCTGGTATATTTATTTATTTATTTATTTATAAAATATTTTACCAGGAAGTAATACATTGAGAGTTACCTCTCGTTTTCAAGTATGTCCTGGGCACAGAGTAAAACAAATAGTACATGGTTACAAGTACAGTTACATAAATGAACAGGGTATACATTATATACAAGACATTGCGTGCACAGTTAAAGAAAATATATATTATGAGCGTATGAAACAGTTACAGACCAGGTTAAAATGTGAGACAGCCTTAGATTTGAAAGAACTTAAACTGGTGGTGGATGTGAGAGTCTCTGGTAGGTTGTTCCAGTTTTGGGGTGCACGGAAGGAGATGGAGGAATGTCTGGGTACTTTGTTGAGCCTTGGGACCATGAATAGTCTTTTGGAGTCTGATCTCAGGTGATAAGTGCTGCAGGTGGTAGGGGTGAGGAGCTTGTTCAGGTAGCTGGGTAGCTTGCCCATGAAGAATTTAAAGGCAAGACAGGAAAGGTGAACTTTGCGCATAGACTCTAGTGTTGACCAATCTAGTTCTTTGAGCATTTCGCAGTGATGTGTGTTGTAGTTGCATTGGAGAACAAAACGACAAATTGAATTGTAGAGGGTGTCAAGTTTGCTAAGGTGGGTTTGAGGAGCCGAGCCATATACTATGTCTCCATAGTCAATAATTGGCCTTAGCATCTGCTGTGCGATACGCTTTCTGACCAGGAGACTTAGGGAGGATTTGTTCCTGTAAAGTACCCCTAGTTTGGCATAGGTCTTGGTTGTCAGGGTATCAATGTGCATCCCGAATGTTAAGTGGTAGTCAAACCATAAGCCCAGGTATTTAAAACTAGTGACAGGTGTTAGGGTGGTGTTAGCGTTGGTTCTAATCAGGAGCTCAGTCACTGGAAGCTTTACAAATTTAGTCTTAGACAATATCTTTGTGGTTTGGAAGTGCATGGGCACGGAATTTACTCAGTTTCTACAACATTTGAATACATGTCACCCGACCATCAAATTCACAGCAGAAAGCGATAACAGCACTGCAGATTTTATGGATGGGAAAATAACACTTGAAAACAAAGTATTGAAACTGATTTACTGTATTTATGAAAAAGACGGATTGTAACAGCTTACTACACACACAGTTTTCACCCACACAGGCTAGAAACGGGACTGCCATATAACCAAATGATCAGAGTAACGAAAATTGTCATTGAACAGGACATACTAAAAACAAGATTAAAGCAAATAAAATGACAATTTGCAGAAAGGGGCAATGATAACAAAACACTGGGCCAGGCAGTGACACAAATAAACCAGAAATATAGCCGAGAATTTTTGGCTCATAACCCTTAACCAGCAAAAAAAGGGTGTCCCATTTGTACACACATAAACTCCCATTCTAAACAAGTACATAAAATTGTCTTAAAATACTGGCCGATCCTACACTACGACCCACATGTTAGTGTCAAGATTCCCTCCTGCAATACTCCCCATAAACTTGTAGGGGCACACAGAGGAGTGAAGTTCTGGCCTAGAGCTAGAATCTAGTATAATTCCAAAGAACGGGGAAATAGCTCCAGGCGAGGAGAAACATGCGTGTGCAACCAAAACAACACAGAAACAATTTCTTCAAAGTGCCGGTCTTCTCAACGACAGAGATACAAAGTAGAGCTCTACTCACAAGTTCATAATGCAATTCTCCATTTAATGTGACACCCAAGAACAGTGGAACAACAATGTTTCAGATCCCATATGGACCTTTCATCAGGTGATGAAAGGTCCATATGGGACCTGAAACATTGTTATTTCACTGTTCTTCACAGCCACATTAAATGGAGAATTTCATTATGAACTTGTGAGTAGAGCTCTACTGTGTAGGAAAAAAGAATCTGCCATGTGGCCAGCGGCCATCTTATCTTAGGGTAAATAAATCCCACCCAGCCTGCTAATGGATTCTTGCCAACTATTTTGTTCCAGAGCAGCAGTATGGCCATTCTCTTGCCCCCTGCTTTTTTTGAATTTCCCTGGCTACCAAAACTTGCATCTAGCTCTGCAGACTTTTCAGATACCTTTTTGTTTTGCCTTGTGTTTCCCCTTGCACTTTTTGCCACCGGCTCTTTTGTCTTTCCCTGGCTATCAATTGCTTTTGCATGTAGCTTTTCAGACACCTTTTTTTGTGCCTTGCATTTCACTTGTGCTTCTTATCCCCTGCTCTTTTATCTTTCCCTGGCTAACATCGTTTTTGTAGGTAACGCTGCTGACTTTGCAGACATCTTTTTGTTTTGCCTTTTGTGTTACTATCTTGGTGGGAGCATTAAACACTATCAATGTAACTTATTCCAGTCTCTTGTTGTTTTTGGGGTTCCATGTTACCTCCAAGGGTTCCACACCCCTGATAGATTGACAAGCCCAAGTAATCAGTCCCTTCTATGTACATGGATCCCACCAGAATATTGCTGGTAAATCTAGCCAAATATTTGAAAGACATGCAGGGAGGTTGGTCGGCAACATTGCAAGGCATGCAGGGAGAATTGTCAGCATCCGGAGTTGCTATAGCAGGATTAACTGCCAGACTACCTGACGTTTACAGGCTCAGGTAACACCCTTTCCTATTGAAAGGGTGCCACAGACTGTGCGTGCTTCCCCCATGTTTATTTCACAGGGCCTCCTGGCCCTAAAGCACCCAGGGAAGCACCACCTATTTCGTATTGCCTTCCCTCTGCTATCCTTTAACGTCACCGGAACGATATTTCGTGACCGTGTCAACTTCATTTTTAAATCTTGCATATAGCCTTTTCTGACTCCCAATCTAAAGTAGTGTTTATAATATTGGGATGGGATATGGCTGCATGGGCTATCCCATTAGTGAATTTAGACAGGCCACTGCTATATAATCTAGATTAGTTCCAGCAAATAGATTTGATAGACAAGCAATCGCACATTTTGGTAAATGTTACCCAGTTCAACCGACTAGTGCTAGAATCTGCTTGACCTGCAGTTAAAAGTGTCTGTTTTATAGAGGTCTTAGAGATGAGATTAAAGATATTTTGACTCAATTGTTGTGAAACCCACTATATACCCAGAGTTAGTGGACTTGGTTTTTCAATTGGAACCGCTTAACAGAACGTAAGGGAAAAAGATAGAGCAATGATTCCAAAACAATTTATGAAAGCCGAGACGCAATCAGAAATGAAAACAGTGTTAGTGGATTAAAGAAACCCTCCCCGAACCCATGCAGATAGGAGGAACACAGAGACCCCTCTCTAAGGATGAAAAGGAAAGAATGTAAAGTCAAGATTTGTGTTTATATTGTGAAAAAAGGACACTTTGTGCATGAATGTCCCAGGAAAACCAAGAATTTGCACAAGAGCGCCAACTTGGCAGTAGGGGGAGTCGACCTACTGAGCATTAGGAAACCAAGAACTCCACTTTGTTCTGCTAACACAGTACAGATGGCCATGGAACACTGGAGCAATACGGATGTTATACAGTAGGAAGACCATGAACAGGGTCATGGTCTTCCTACTGTATAACATCAGTATTGCTCCAGTGTTTCCATATTAGTGATGTATCCATTCTCATAGATGCAGGAGCAGCCGGTAACTTTTTTTTACTTATCTTTGCTAAAAGGTTGGGGATACCAAATCATCGCAAGAAACAGGAAGAAATTGCCAGAGCAGTAGATGGGTCAGTCCTTACTTCAGGTCTTCTGAAGTGGCATACTCCACCTTTGAAATTTACCTGCAGTAACGGACATTGGGAAATTCTGCAGTTTGACCGCATTGATGTGCCACAATTCTGTGTTATCCTAGGAATGCTGATTGAACTTAATCCAACCATTCCAGCAGCGAAAGATAGAACCATGGCTGTGCACTGCTTGAAAAATGGCTAGACTGCTAAGAAGATAAAAACTATTTTATTTCAACATAGCAAACTATAGATAGGGAAAGAGTAGAACTCTAACACATTTCATGCTTCTCTTGCAGCTTTATCAAAAAGTGAATGACCTGAAGCTCAGCTGTCTGTTAAGTAGCTACACAGGAGGTGGAGCCCCACCTCTGATCTCAACAGAATGGCCACTGCACGGAACCCAGGTGAGGGTGCACGGCCGTAGGTTCTATTGTTCTCTGCTGCATTTGTGATTTGCCTGGAGCATGCTGATGGGTCCTATTTTCAAGAATTTAGTGAGGATTCAGTGAGTACTCTAATACTGGGGGCTGGTTGCCACAGTACAACTGATTTTCATACGGTACTACTCACTATCTGCACTATATGCATTCAATGCACTTTCATAATATCTGTGACAACAGGGTTAATCCATGATGTAACATCCACATTTTATTGTGTAGTCACTTATCCCTTGTAGTTACAGTGTAAATCTGTAACAGACGTGCTCGCCACAAACAGGACCAGACCGCAGGGCTGAGGTGGCTATAGAGAAACACTGACCTGAAGCCGCAAAGTCGGGTCCTGATTGTGGATTCCATTGTCGTGGGTAGCCAGGTCGGGGTTGGAGATAGCAGAGTAGATGAAGTCCAGGCTGGGGTCAAGGCAGGTGGCACAGGAGAGGAGAAATTCCAGCCAAGGGAAGAAGCGCCATGCAATGCCTTTGGCAGTGCACGGCGCTTCTTCCCTTGGCTGGAATCTCTCCTTACCTGCATTCATTGCTGAGCCGGCGCATGCCCATCCAGATTTCTTCAATCAAGCTTCAGTGAGTACTGCAACGTTATCTTTTATTCATGGATCCAGCTCTAGGGTGTTGTTTATCAAGATAGCTGGGAGTCAGGTTGGCTTATGGTCTTCCCTGATTAACCCATTAATTGCTGGTTTACACCCCACATATGAGCTTCAATGGGATCATTTATTGGATGGATCACCGTGGATTTGACATGCGAATGTTTTAACAAGTGACTGCTGTTTGTTTCATTTTTCTCTGGAGCTCTACTGTGGGAGGTTTCTCCTAATCCTTCCATTTCTTCTAGGTGGCACAGGAACGATGGTCGGGTTGGCATCAGGAAAGGCTGTAGCATAGGGGCTACAGTCCAATGAAGCCTCTGAAAGGAGGAGACTCCAAAGCAAGAACGGCCACCGGAACAGTGAAGCTGTAGGGCAGGAGATCCAGTGCGGGCGCTTCAGCACAGGGCCAACGTTTGAGGTTACCAACTAAGGACAATACCAGGGAAGGCTGAAGCGAAGGGATTTCAAAGCAAGAAGGCCACCAGAACAGTGAAGCTGTTGCGTAGGAGATCCAGCACAGGCACGGCTTCCTGAAGCAGGGTAGGTACTGGAAGCAATGAAAGCCTCTGGAAGCTAGGTATACTGCAGACAGGCCACTGGAACAGTGAAGATGTAGCGCAGGGGATCCAGCAACAGCGCTTCACTACAGGAAGGCCTGAGACAGGCCAAGCATAGATGCTTGTGACAGGCACAGGTTACAAAAGAAAGAATTCAAGAATTATGCTCAGCCCCTTACTGGTGGAAGGACTGACCCTAAATAGTACGGACAGCCAATAGGGGCAGAGGTGCACAGAAGGTAGCAACAAGGCAACTGGATTTTGAGTTCCGAAACAGCTGATCCTAATAGCTAAGTTCAGAAAGAGATTTGCCAGGTGAGCGGCGATAAGCCCATTATCACCAGTTTTGACATTCGTGCAATTCTAGTAGCCTCGATTAGCTTATCGAGGCTAATCGCCACTCAAGAATCGCGATTTCCTTCCAAATTCCTCATGCCAGAAAAAGTTGGCGTGAAGCTCCAGAGGCGGCAGCGAGAGAGGGACTTAGAAATAAATGCATTTTTCTTGCATCGGATTGATGCCGAGGGTCTTCACATTAATACCAGCACCGGAGCCCCCCGGCATTAATCAGATGCATGAAAAATGCATTTACAGGCAACTTCATTACCATAGCAGCTAACCGCTAAGGCAATGAAGGGTGCCATGTTTATTGTGGGTAGCAGGGGTGGTTGAAGGTGGTATTTGGCCCTTGGTGGGTGTTAAGGCTTTGCGGGGGACAGGGGAGTTGCGGGTGGCATTAACCCCTTCATTACCTAAGCGGTTAATACCCCATCCGCTACCCACATGGTAGGTTTAAACACCCTCCAAGGGCCAAATTCCACCTTCACCCATCCTCGCTACACACAATGAACATTCAAAAACACAACAACCCTACTACCCACCTTCTCTACCCCCAACACATACAGTATAGATGTGGAGTGTGGTAAGAGTGCTCTAGTATAAGGCAAATATAAACAAATAAATCTAGGTTATTGGAAAAATGGATGAGTCCATAATATATATGCTTTCAATGACAGCTAATCCCTGAAAACAGGCGACTCTCTCTGTGCAGCTCTCTAAGCAGCTGGGCCAGATCGCTACAGATCCACAGGTGAGACCTTTTGAGAGATATTCTGATATTCTGAGGCCAGAGTCATGTGTGGTATGAATAGTCCAGATAGGTTCAACTCAGCCCTCTTTCCAAACCACAACAAGTCCTGTATATTTTCTTCACTTTATTAAGGAAAGCAGCAATAAAGACAGGCACTTGTGGATGAGATGTTTGTGTTGGTAAAGTATCTCTCTGTGGGTGCTTTGTAGTAAGGGCAGATGAAAAGGATGAGGCCTTGCCAGTAGAGAGTAAACAGAAGGTACTCACTCAGCCAGTGTTGAATGTGAAAAGGAAGTGCCAGTGTATTCTGGGTAACAAGATAGCCTGGGCACAGACCATCTGTCAGCAAAGCAGAGGGGGAGAGAGCAGACTAGCCCATTCTGCTAGAAAGGCTGAGGTTGCTGTAGCAACTCACTGGCATAATGCAGAGACAGGGATTGCAACACTGTGTCTAACACACAGGCACTGTGCGTGTGTACAGAGCAAAATACATGCAGCTTTCAATGAGAAACTGACAAGCAGAAGCTGCAAAGGAAAGGGGGGGGGGTGAAACAGAGATGTGATTCTTGTTCCATGACAAGAGAGGTGAATATCACATCGCCGATCCTCATAAGTTTTGGTTCTGGGAAAGAGGCCTATTCTAGTAGCCTTTATGAATACCGTGATAAATACAGTACACTGAAAAAAACGGCGGCATAACAGGCACAGTGAGATGATTTATGATGGCTACTAGAATAGGCCCCTGTAGACGGACGTTCACAGAGGAACACATTTGGAATCGTTATAATGTGAAATTATAATAAGGTTTATTGTGCCTTTTCCTTTTTATCAGGAAATTATCCAAACACAGGGGGGAACAAAGCTTCCATTCACTTGGGAGTATTTCTAGTGAAATCCTTGCACTTTGTTCACATCTCCATTAGTTAAGCATTTCTCCCATCCCAAACACATAGCATGAAAATAAGCAGATATAAGCAGTCTCTTAATAATGAAAGTCTTATCTGTTTATCAGCTGTAGAGTAAGCTTCTCTGCTCTCCTGGAACCGCACCCGTGCGTGCACAGAAAAATATCAGCATTCAGGTTTAGAAGTCTTATTGGGTGTCTTGCAATCAGCTCTGCTGTGTGGCTGGCAGAACTCAAGACATTGTGGTGCCTCCAAAGGTCAGCTCTCAGTCAGAGCTAAAGAGTCAGTCACTTCCTGTCTCAAAGGCAGGCTTTTTGTAAACAATCTAATCAGGCAGGTGGTGTTTAGTAATTAACTACCACACTGCTAGATTAAAGGAACATTACTGAACAGGGATAAGTCCCCTGTTACATACCTCCCCTGTTTGTGGGAAGCTCGGGCTTACCATGGCCAAAGTCCATCCTTCCACTCTCATTCTAGATATCTCTGTGACTTGAATGAGAGTGGATGGAGGAAGAGAACCCTCTGTCCCGCTGGGATTGGAGCCCTTTCTCCAGTTTATTTTTGTCTCCTCCCAAAGATGCTTGAGATCAGCACTCCTCAGTCACTCGAGGAGGACTTTTTCCAGGTAAGGTCTTTTTTATCACGTGCGTGGTCTTGAGATTTCTGTTGTGTCGGGCACTCCTCATTTTGTAGACAAAGTGTATGGCAACAGTTGTAGAGCAGTTAGGACTAGCCCTTAGAGTTTTCTGCTCTTGAAGTGGTCTTTCTGCAGCTTCTCCACACCACGGAGTCGCCAGTTCAGCTTCTTCAGCTAAGGATTCTTCTGGCTTTGATTCTGCACTCCTACCTCTGTTTGTTGCCTGTTGGGCAGCTGTAGGTTTGGCTAGTGCTTTCTTTGGTGGCTCAAACTTCGTAATTTTGTTTTGAAGTTGCGTGGAGTTCCCAACTCTCACTGTACCCTTGTCCTTACGGGCATTAGTTACTGTGGGATACTAGTGCTTGGGCAGAGCCAATACCTTTTTCCGTATTGGAGGAATCTGTATCAGAGTCTCCTTCATATTCTGGAGCTCTGTAATTTTTGTCGTCAAGGTTGCCGCTGCATCTGTTTTCTCCTTGGTGTACTGACTCAAGGGAATGGAACAATCTCTCTGTCTCTCCAGCTCTTGCTCCAGTTTCTGAGCCTTCTCACGCTCCCTCTCATACAGAGTCACCTGGTATCGAAGCTCCGCTTCCAACGATGCTCTGAAGATATGCAGCGTGGCCTTTAGCTCCTCATACTGCTCTGTGGGGACGTACTGGGTATTCAGACGTTCCTGCAGCGCTTGTACCTCTTTAGCAGCCTGCAGTTTTACTTCCTGTAGCGTTTGCTGCTTCTCCTCAGCATACTGGAGGTGTGTATGCAGACCTTGCAGTTGGTTCTGCAGTCGGTGCTCTGCGTCAAACTTTTCCTTGATTTCTTCTGTTAACTGAAAATATTCTTCTTTCAGTTTTAAGTTTTCTCTTTTTAATCTTGAACTTTCTCTTTTTTCAGTCTCTGTATTCTTTAGGGCTTCTTTGCAGCCCTCCTTCCATTTACGCACATCTGCTTTGAGAATGACAATCTCCTGGCGTGAGACTTCCTTCTCTAGGTTGAGGGTCTGCAGCTCCTTCTGAGAGACTTTGAGAACTGTACCAAGATTACCAATAGTTTCTTTAGCAATGTCCAGCTCCTCAGTGAGACTGTGTAGTTCCTTTCTGGAAACATCCAGGTCTGTGCGGCAGCTGTTGGTCTTATGATGTGAGGCATCAAGCTCTATACGAAGAGTGTGAACCTCTTGCTGGAAGACTGTCATCTGCTTCAGTGCCTCCTCATACTTCCGCTTTAGCGTAGCCACCATTTTATCAGATTGGCTCTGCTTTTCATCCATGGCGGAGATAGTAGCCTTTGCAATATCGAGCTCAGTCTTGAGATCCTCCAATTCGGTCTTGGCCGCAGAGTAAATTGCGTGCACAGTCTTCTGTAGCTCAGTATTATTTTTTCTCTCTCTTCCTAATTCTTCACAGAGCAGATCACAGTCATGCCTGGCAATTTTCAGGGCGTCTTCAGGGCTGGTTAAGGAATCGTCACTCACTGGTTCCGGCTCCGCTTCCCTGGGATGACTAGTTGAGGGTTCCTCACTGTTGGCACCGGACAGACACTTCTTTGGGGTACACGACTTCTGCCTTGGGCCCTCTGGATATTCGGTTAACCGTGGGATGAATTCTCCATTTTCTCTAGGCTGCAGGGCAACTCGGTCCCCCTTTCCCTCCACAGGATCTGCGGACGTGTCTGTTCCTTCCACGGTAAGTGAAGAACTGCTTTTCTTTTTCCGCCTTTTTGATTTGGATGACACCGTCCCTTTAGAAATTTTTTCATTTGAAATTTTAGCAGCTTCATTATATACGCCAGGCTTTTCTTGCAGTTGCTTTAGCTGACAGAAATATTGGGTGATCTGCTGCTCCCGCTCTGTCTCCTGTTGATCATATTCGTCATCAAAGGGAGCGGTCTTTTCTGTTCGTGCCGAGTTCAGGCACCCCCACCATTCTTGGGGTGTTTTGTGGGTGTGACTCGGTTCGGGTTCCCCGTAAGAGATGTCTTCCTCTTTATTGGACTGGAAGGGCCACTCTTCCGTGGGGTAGGGTTCATTACAGGAACGCTGAATCTTGTCCTCCATTTTTAGGCTATCAGGTGTAATTTTCTTCCTGACCTCAGGAGGCGCTATTGCAGCTGTTGCCACTGTATTTGCTAGAACCCCCAATTGTGGTAGTCCTACAGATGGGCATATTTTGCTTGTAGAGGTCGTAGCTTTCACAGGCATCTCTGTAGACTTTTCTTTCTTGGATAAATTTTTTTCAATATCAACAGTACTGTGCATGCATTTTCTTTTATCAGGTATACAAGTTGTGCAGTTGCTAGGTAAAAAAAGTCTATTTGCTTTACACCATTTTCTTGCAGGGTGCAATCTCCCCGCTTCAGCAACAGAATTTGGTTTTCTGCCTGAGTTCAGTAATTTTCAGTCTCATCTTTGGGTATTATGGCATTCACACTTCACACTTTGGGTGTCTGTTTGTGCTCCCAAGATATATATAGGCAGACTTTTTTACTTGCAGAAAAAAAACATTCTTTGCAGTGGACTATTTCTTTCATTCCTGGCAGGGTGACTCAACACTCAGCAATTGGTTTTGAAAAAAACCTTTTACACAGTTCAGAAATCACTTTTTCCCCCTATAGGGCAATTTTACACTCAGCATTGGTTTGCTAAAAATTCCCCTGCTTCAGCACAGTCTTGTATCAATTTTCACACTTTTCTACATATACCTGTACTCCATTCACAGCTGGTAGTCCTATGTGGTGTGGCAACCTTTATCTGCAAAATCAGTACCACTCGTGGGTCACCATCTGTATTCACTGCATCAGCGAAACTTTTGAAAACAACAAACACCTATCCCTTTCCAAGAGCTGACTCACTTCTTGAACCCTGACTATGGCTGAAAGGCAAAAACCACTATTTCAATGACCATATTACACTTTGTGATAGGCAAAATAAGATTTAGCTACTTCAGCAGTCTCTTCTGGGTTTTTGTAAGTTTCAGTGGTGTGTCCCTTTAACTCTGATCTCTGCTGCATGAGGTTTTTTTTTTTTTTTTTTCCTCAGACTGTTTGTAGGCAAAAAGCATAAAAAAAATTTCACATAAAAATCTCCGGTCCTTTTTAACTACAAAGACACCTCTTGTCCCACCTCGGACTCCAAATGTAGATGTACGTTCCCAGAGGTACACAATTGGAGTCGTTATAATGTGAAATTATAATAGGCTTTATTGTGCTTTTTCCTTTTTATCAGGAAATTATCCAAACACAGGGGGGAACAAAGCTTCCATTCACTTGGGAGTATTTCTAGTAAAATCCTTGCACTTAGTTCACATCTCCATTAGTTAAGCATTTCTCCCATCCCAAACACATAGCATGAAAATAAGCAGATATAAGCAGTCTCTTAATAATGAAAGTCTTATCTGTTTATCAGCTGTAGAGTAAGCTTCTCTGCTCTCCTGGAACCGCACCCGTGCGTGCACAGAAAAATATCAGCATCCAGGTTTAGAAGTCTTATTGGGTGTCTTGCAATCATGCAATCTGCTGTGTGGCTGGCAGAACTCAAGACATTGTGGTGGCTCCAAAGGTCAGCTCTCAGTTAGAGCTAAGGAGTCAGTCACTTCCTGTCTCAAAGGCAGGCTTTTTGTAAACAATCTAATCAGGCAGGTGGTGTTTAGTAATTAACAGGGATAAGTCCCCTGTTCCACCCACTTTATGTTTTAGTTGTTGTAAATTGTGGCTACACCGGACTACAGAAGATTATGTTATTCTGGATCTATGCGTCCGTCCTGCGTGACGTGCTGACTGTGTGTTATTGTTTGGTTGCCAGGCAGCAACGCTGGAGATGCTTTCAGGTCTGATGTAACAACAATGGTGGACCTCGTGTGAGCAGCTGGGCATCTGTGCTGTGGTTTTGGTTATGGGATACAAGTGAAGGGCACTCTGGGTGCTATTTAAAAGACTGCTTGGGTATTTACAGTACACAGATGGCTTTGTCTGAGGAATGGGCTGTGTCCCCGAAATGTTACTTTAGTTCTGCCTACTACTATGCAGTGAACCATAGCATTTTTGCATAACTACAGGTGAGACGACGAGTATTCTAAAATTTGCCTTGGAAAATCTGGGGCAATCACCAACAATACCCCAGTAATGCTGAACATTTTCTGTGGCCCATCAGATTCATACAGCAGGAGTCCCAGGCAGTCCCATTCAGTTTGACCACCGCTTGGTTAGCTTGCACCAAGATTTTCTCTTGTGTTTTTCTTGTACTCATATTGGCATTGGGAGTGCCTCTGTATAACTTTGTATTAATTATAACACAGTACATTTTTAAGTGGACACCCAAGGACATCAAAATGGATGTGCCATGTAATTCCTAGAATTCAAAATGCTTTCATTTTCCATTTAAAGAGACTACATTTAGGATGCTTCACTAAATTGCATTTGATGAATCACATACATTCAAAGTCAAGGTACTTTTCTATTAAAAGAGAAATGCAAGCATCAATACACACATTATAGTTAAAATACTTGAGAATTGATGGAATGGTATTAAATGAAACACTACAAAAAGCTGCAAATAAAGTGTAACATTTTAGATATGATTTTATATATCTATATACTGTATATGTGTGTATGGATTTTGTACCTTACTTTTAAATCTCACTGGGTTTTAGTGTGACAAATATTTCTAATGAAAACACTACAATGGGCTTATGAGGCCATAGAAAACAGTATCTTGGCATTCGTGCTAACAATATTTTAGTTTTCCCATTGTATTTTGAAAGGCTTTGATACATAGCCTTCACCACTATGCTGGGAAGAAATATTATTAAAAAAAGTAAGAAAATATCATTCAGAAATGTTATCAGCTAAAAGATAAATCTCATTTGAAAGTGTTTTACTACTGTGGTTCAAACAGTTATACAAAATAAAATAGCATTTCAAGTTAGACATTTAATAATTTCAGATATTATATTTCCCTCAACAAATTCCATATTTATTGTACTCTATGTTTACAATAAGAAATTCTAGCATAAGTAATTATTTCCAGGATTATACAGTATGTCTCAGGAATGGGTCAATTACAAAAAAGAACCTTTACCACCAGTCCTCGAATTTAACCAATGGATGTATAAAATGTATCTTCTAGACACATGAAATTGATATGGTGCACGGATATCATACTGAGAACTGGGTAACCTGGTATTGTGGAATTATTACCATAACACCCCCACCTAACTGCAGGAAAGGCATTTCATCTATTGGAAGTCATTGGAGGCTTAGAATTATGCACACTATAGCCAAATTATAATAGGGCCACATACACAACACATTTACAATAATTACTTAATATTTCATCTGGGTCAGATTTCATTTTATATTACACATTTTTAAAATGATGTCGCATTTTAGCCATTTCAGCATTAAATTGTGGTATAAAGTGCCAGAGACATATTGACACCACAGTCATGTTATCATTATTGCAGATGCAGCGGCCGTTATTTTAAGGCATCACGGCGCCGTTTTCGTGTGGGCTGCTGTACTCCACGCGGCTAATCGCCCCAGGCACACGTGTTTATCACAGTTGCTTTGTTTGAATTTTATGGATTGTGTGCAATTAAATGCAATGAAATGAATGAATTGTAATGTGTACAGTACTGTGCTACTGTGCTACTGTGCTACTGCATCAATTTCAGGTGTTTAAAAGCCAGAACTCTAAAATGCCATTTTATTCACTCGTCTGCACTCGTGTCTTAAGGCGGTACGGTTGGAAGTAATCCCGCGTCATCACATGGGTATTCCGTGGTATACACCGCGTGATTTCGTAAAATTATGGCCGCTGCATCTGTATATTGAACACATGGCCTTGATCTCTCCGCGCAGCACCGTAATTGGATGAGGGAGTTCATTCAGATTACAACTTCCCTAACAATGGCAAGAAATGTTATACCGGTCCAAGAAAGACAGACTCGAGCAATTTTGTGTTGCATACAGTGGTTCTTTCTTTTCATGTATTTGTAGCAGACATCTGCTTGCAAATTAGTAGGCATTTACACTATTAAATTACTGATTTTTTTTAATGCTTTTTGAATTTTCAAACTGACAATCCAAGGGATCTGTGGGTATATTGTATTTAGTGTATTTGTTTGATACGTTTACACACTTGTGCACTTCACGGCAATGAACTGTTGAATTTTGACAATTACAGTAGGTGTTGCCAATAAAAATATCACTTGTGAGGACAGGTCTGCAACCTGCTTTTCACCATTATCTCGTAGCATACAGTGCTTCCACTGCAAGGATTCTGGGTAATGACAGGCAAATGAACACACAGCAATTAGGTTACATTTTGTTTAGTGATCTCTTAAAGCTCTCACGCTGATTTTACTCTTAAAAAAAAGAAAAAAAACATAAAATCCAGTTCGACAGTCCATATGCCATTAACTAACTGATAACTGTCTTACTAGACTTGTGATAGACAAGTTCAATGTGCTACACTGTTATTGTAATGGCACATCACAAAGACTGTCTGTTCTAAACTGATAAGCTGTTCATACAACATTACATTTTAGCAGCGTAACTTACTTCAGACATTCTCCAAAACTGCAAATACCAGACCCCCTAGCAATTTTAACTAAAATAATTGTTTAATTACATTAATGTCATGGAGGAAAGGTCGCTGTTAGCATCAATAAAAGATCTGGGTCTTGTCTTGAGTCATCTATATTTTAATGCCGGGTTAAACAAGATGAAAGTGGACTAACAAATGTTTGTGTTGCACCAGTCCAACATTACACTCTTTGAAGTTTTTGTTCCTGAAATATACCACTATTTGCATTCTGTACCCATAGACCTACACATGTATCCATTTAAATGAACAATTCCTGTACTGAAAGGTTAATAGTTGTCACAAAAAATCTAAAACATTCATTTCAATTTATTAAGGTATATAAAATAGATGTAGTCTCTCTGTTAAGCTATCATATTACGTTTATCAGACGTTTTTGACCATGTCGAATACATCCCTTACACACAGAAATTCTGTATGTGCTTGTAACATGAACGTTGGTAGTTATTTATCTGTGTGCTGCATTATTCAATTACTGTTGTATATTATGTTCTAATAATAAAGTTTTTTTTAAATTAGAGATTAAAAATGCATACTGTACATACTTTCTAGTGAAAAATTGCTTAATGAAAAATATTGCATGAAAATAAAGTATTTGTCAGGTTTGTATTATTTGATTTTTTTTGTAATTCCTTTTCAAGATACAAGAGGTGAATTTTGTTTCTAATATTTAATGTGATATAAATTATATATACATATCATTATGAAAATATAGATGACATATACATCAAATATATATTAATATAAATGTAGTGCATCTTAGTTGTACATGGCATGCTACCAATTGTCATGGCTGTGATCTCAAATAAGGGTCTGAATGTCTGACTTAAATCTGTTGTAAGATTTACTGCCTCTGTTGCTGAAGACAGACAGGCTGAAATCTGCGGCAACCGAAAGCAGTACTTTTGCTGTCTGACTGGGTAATGTAGTGTTAATTGTCCCAGGCCAGACATTCTGTAATAGATGCATAGAGTAGTCCCAGAGAGAAGCAGTCTCTCCTTGTGTCTCCATGAGCAGCTCTAACAGCCATCCAATGTTTTATTATTTTTATTTTTCTATACTGCATTGAAGCAGAGGGTTTCCGGAGGTAAACCCCAGATTTCAACTCCGGGAACCCCGGAATATGTGAACAAAGCACAAATGAGTGAATTACAAAATAAATAGTGCTCAAACAGTGCTGACAACAATTATGCACTCACTAAATGGATGTCTGATGGAATAGGTGTTCTGAACTAATCAAGATTCATGCTCCCAGTCTTAAATCGCAGTAAGTGTATTAAGGTACAATTCGACCTCACTGGACAAGAACACGATTGTTGGGGTGCCCGATAGCCTCTCCTTGGTATGACAAAGGACCTCCGCCTGCCGCAATTCTTCTTTGTTGCTTCTCCATTTTGTGTAGAATAACCTCCTATGGTGCTGAGGATAGGAAATGGAATAAAGTCTTGTGCAATGGTTTTCTTCTTGTACTAGGAACCTCAGAGAGGGAGACAAGAGATAAACAAAGAACACCACAATAGTGTATTACCCTTTGGACAATAGATCCAAAATTAACTTTATTGAATTAACGGGGGTTTAAAAGGAGGCACATTCCCATGCAGCAAACATCCCTGACGAAGAAACCCATCAATTGGAGTTTCGAAACGCGTAGGAAGGTTTGTGGCCATCCAGGGACACCGTAGCTGTGCTTACCAGGCGGTGACGTCAGCGGCAGGAGACGTTTGGAAGAAACTCTGCTGGCAAAGAGACCACGAGCATTGCAGGAGATCTCCCCGCACGAACAGACGTTCTGCACCCCATGGCGAGCGGTTTGTCCTGGCAAAAGACCCCGAACCATTGCACATGTCCTACTCATGGACGGTGAGTAGGATTTCAGTTTTTACCAAAGGCGGAGCAACATAGCTTCCTTAAGCACAAGCGCTTGGGAGCTTTTCTCATTTACTCAGCAGGAGATTGATCTACTGTTTATTAGCATAATACATGTTTTACTCCAATTGTATTAACAATTGTTTTAACTAATAAATGCTCTTTATACCTTATCCATCACATTATCTATTGTCCAAAGGGTAATACACTATTGTGGTGTTCTTTGTTTATCTCTTGTCTCCCTCTCTGAGGTTCCTAGTACAAGAAGAAAACCATTGCACAAGACTTTATTCCATTTCCTATCGTCAGCGCCATAGGAGGTTATTCTACACAATCTTCTCATCTGGTTGGAAGATACCGGATCAACTTCCCGGGCAGCTCAAGGACTACCTTCATCATAGACTGTATCACAGGTTTTGTTCTATTGTTTGTATCACTGTATAATTTTGTTTACACAAGCGCTAAATTGCACTTTTTTTTACTACTTTGCTTCTCCATTTTGGCTTTATTTTTGTTAAATAAATCATGACACGGTGTAATATGTCATGTGTTGTTGTTCATCTGAGGTTGTATTTACCTAATTTTAAGGTCTGCTAAGGAATAGATGATTGCTATTATGTTCTGATATGTAAAACCATAGAATTCAAAGAGGGTGTACTTTCTTTTTCACACAACTGTATGCCCCCATTGAGGGCATAGTTAGCCACAGTGACAATCAATGGATTAAATTTCTAGTGTTTAATTTTAATGTAGTGTGTATTGCATTATAATTTGTCATTTATTTTATTATAATGTATTGTGACGGTAAGGGGTAACAAGGCTCTCAAATCAAGGTTAAGCCCGTTTTGGTTATCCCTGATCCATGTATAAGGGTCCAAGAGAGTTAGTTCTTGAGCCCAATAACATTGTATCTTTCTAATGTTTTGTATGCAATAAAAGTATTTTTTTTGTGTTTTTCCTTTTCCGGGCATGTCAGCAAGCAGGGATTGCTAGGGTATGAGTTTCAATGGGGTTTTGCAGAGGATCCGTTAACAGAATGTGCCTAGGAGGTTGGGGTCCGGAGTTGTCGGTTCCCCCATAAATGTACCCGGGAATCATGCCTGATTCTTGGATTCATGTAGGCACATTGTCCCGGCAATAGCTCCCCTTGAAAACTCAAGCACGACTCACCACTAGGGTATCCTACTTCAGCATAGTCCAGAAAGGAGAATGAGGCACAGGGATGAATAGGTATGCCTGTAGCTGAGGGAATCCCTAGGTTAAGGGGGGTAGTCCAGCTAGTGCCAAGGTAGCCCAGAACCAGTGTAGGGTTTGTGGGTGCCCCAATTAAATGTAATATATTTTTCCATTCAGAACCGATGCCCAAACAGGCTGCCCGAGCTAACCCATAGGTGCCGGTAAGTCTGCTGGACATCGGAGTTTAAAGCAGTCAGAGGATGCTAGAGGAGAGAATAGCATTTGGTCAGTGGGAAAAGGTGGAGTACCAGGTCCGGAGATCAATGGCAGTCGTCCGGCCTGCCACTTACTCTGCTAGACCTGGTGAAGCCTGTCCCAGCAGGTGACATTGAGCTAGCCAGGAACGAAGGTGGCAAACTTGCGAATGTCCCTCGGCTATTTCAGATTTCCTGCTGACCCGGCTTTTCTAGCCTGCTTGGCTCTGAGTGGTTGCTTGGGAATTTTCCCATGCGATGATTGGCTCCTGAGTTTTGTGAATGAAATTCAGAATAGTACTCCTGTAGTAAGAGCGTGGGCAGGCTTTTCAAAGTTGCTTCTGCGCGAATAGCAGAGCAACAAGCTTCGATTTCAAGCCTGAAAAGCCTGCCTGCCAGAAACGAAGTCCTGACTTTTGAGCCCAAGTTCTCAAAATCAAGCGTAGCGGACGCAGCTGGAATTTTATGCCGATTTGAGTTCCAGAGGATTTGGAGTAACTCATGGTCAGGAAAGAACGTACTGGTGGCGTGTGGATCTTCATGCCTATTTCAGTTCCAGGGAATTCCGGGCTAAGTCTTGGTCAGGGTAAAACTCATTTACTGAGTTCCCTGCACCTAGGAAAGTCTAGTTTTCAACCCCAGTCCCAAAGTAAGTATTTTTGTGTATTTTGTGTATCAGTGTGTGAAGGCGAATTTGTGTGAATAAATTTCAATTTATTTAATTACCTTGTTTTGCTCAATGAATGACCCTGGTAAAAAGGTGTAAAGTACGGGACAGTACTGTACAGTATATTTGATAGGGGCAAAAGCTCTTTTAGCCATATTTGGTTATAGGGCTATTGCCCGTTACTTGTGTGGTGGGGGTAGAGGGGTGGGTGAAGGGGGTACTTGCCCTGGGGTGGCTTGTTAGACCTCCAGGAGGGTAGCGGTAAGGGTTAACCCCTTGATTACCTTAGCGGTTAGCCACTAAGGTAATGAAGGGGGCTAATGTTTGTATGTATGTACTGTGATATTATTTTCCTATAATGTATTGAAACAGGGGGTCTCCGGAGGTGAACCCCATTTATTTCAGCTCCTTGAACCCTTTGCTTCTTGATATATAGACCTCCATAGTGGGTGTCGGTAGCTACTCCAACTTGGCCCATGTGGCGTGGGAGCGTTAAACCCCAGCCGGAGCGGCTACCAGCACACCCTAAGGAGGTCTATATCTCTTCAAGCAGGGAGTCCCCGGAGCTGAATTAAATGGGGTTCACGTCCAGAGGCCCCCTGCTTCAATACAGCTTACACAAATAAAAATTATTTTGGTATAAGAGCTGCTTAGGGAGACACACAGAACCATGGAGCCTGCTGAGTTAATCCTCTCTCTGACGAAGAGAGACATTATTAGAGCTTTCGAAACGCGTTGGAAGGTGTTTTGGCACCGTTGAGCCACCGTAGCAGAGGACAAACACTGGTGACGTCATCGCGCGAGCGGATCGTGTGTATTCCAGGAAGCAATTCACGTTGGAGCACAGAACTTGATCCCTGGCAGCAGAGACGAAAACACCACCATGCCTCCTGCATGTTTTGTCTTTTTCTCCCCCTTTCCTGAGGTCACAGCCCAACAGAAGAAATCTCAAGCATACCCTTCTATATCCTTGCCTCGGCGCCAGAAAAGGTTACCTCTCTCCTGACTGCTTTCTTGGCTGTGATCGAGCCTTCGGCCTTACCGCGCTCTGGCATTGCAGCCTCGTGCGCTCACGGAGACAGTATGTGTTGGTACTGTACATCTGTACTGAAGCACTTCTTTGTTCCAATTCAACATTCCAAACGATTTCAGACATTAAAGCAATATAAAGATACAAGAAAAACAGTATCCCTCTCTTGCAAGAAACAGGCCGCCTATTATTGCAATCCATAATCCCAAATTGCATTTAGTTGGATATTATAATAGGTAAAACAATACAGAAATGTACATCCACACGTTTAAATGTAATTGCTGCTGGTTAAAATCTTTGGACAAGGAAATATAAAGAAAGTCATAGGAGATGGAAGATAGTGGGTAAATGTTGGACATATGAACGAAGCTTGCGGAGGAGACTTGGTAATATAGGATGCTCCAGCATCCAGCCTCTACTTGCCTTCCAATGCATGTCCTCTAGATGTTCCAATACATGTAATGTTAGTACTTTAGCATAGTTTCTTTATATACTGTTCAGTTGTTCTGTTGTTGCAGAAAATGTAAGAAATGTACATGTGCTAAAAAAATGTATACGTTTCAAATCTTACTAAACAAAGGGGGGGGGAGGGGGATAACAGCCAGGTGTACACATGAATGGCTCCCACTGCAATATGTGCATTGGATAAATCTCACCACGTCGACACACCCCAAATTGCTAACTGATGCAGGGGTACAAAAAGGGGGAAAGGGCCCTGAAACTCTGTACCAAGAGATGCACATTGAAAACAACTATTGAACTATCATATTAGGGGCACAAGCTGCTGTTATTTTTCATCATCATTAAGTCCACGGTAACTCTGGCTTTAGGAAAAGCAGCTCAGATGTGAATATACTGTACACAGGGGACCCTATCTAGAGTTTAGACGAAATTGCAAAAATAGAGGTGGCATTAAAATGTTAGCAATTGCTATTTCTGGAATTAGGAGCTTGTTTACAGTTAAGCCATACAGAGTCGTTAGCAGCTGGTTTTAAAATACAATAATGAGGTCTCAGATTAGCTCCATTGACGATCTATAATTTTCTATGTGTCATTTTAAATTTGTTTGGCACTGACCTCAGACTTCCACAGCTGAGCCTAGCAGAAGGAAACTCTGCAGTGAGTAGTTTGAGCATTGGAGTAAAACTGTTATAATGTGTATTTTAGGCTCTAGGTCAGCCCCGAATGAGCTTCAAAATGTAAGTGATGATGTGAGGTGAGAGGCGTTACCTTTGGAGTACGTATGCCACATACATTAACTCCAGCCCTACAAATGCTTTCCCTTCTTCTCCAAGGTCTTGGTCTATTCTGAAGAATAGCAAGCATTGCCACGCAGCATCTGCGTATCAATAGAGCAGGAAATGCATGTTGTAACTGTAGGGTTCTTATTGTGTCATCCAATTAGCGCATAATTCAACGTTTTTTTGTTTGTTTGTTTGTTTGTTTTTTCATTAAGAATATCCATTAATCTAACACAAAATTGAAAGCTATAACAAGACAGGCTTTTAACGTGAGTGCACGAATGTTGAGCTTATTTAAATGAATTAGGTATAGAAATGCTTCCGCTCCTCCTGCCAAGTCATATATCAACAATTCCCACGCAAACAGTCTTTTACGCCTATTTTTGGCCAACCCAAAATGATGTAGTGGCTGTGCCATGGGATTTCAGCTTTTGTTCTACGGAAATCATGTTCTGAATGTGATCTAGACCGCTGAGGAGTGGGAGAGGAGAAATCCTGTTCTGTTCTTGTCATCATAGATGCCGCAATCCCATGATCACCCCGTTGACTGGTTACACGACCACGCTGTGCCTGGGGACCTTTTGGTGATGCAGCCCCTCTGACCCTTAAAGGGTTAACTGACCATTTACGACCACATGGTGAGTTTTCTCTACAATAACACTGTCGTTAACCAACACTAAATCAGCCCCAGAATCTTCAGTTAAGTATTGTAGTGTTTGTGCAGCCTTAATATATGCACAGGTTAAAAATATTGCACGTTTCTGTGCAAATTGTGGTATCCACAATGATCCAACATGAAAATGATACATAAATGTTGATGAGCAAAAGTACACACAGGGTCCATTCTATGCTATACAGTGAATATAAAAAGCAATTCCTTTTCAGATTCTTATTCGAAATTTCCCAAAAGTCAACACAGAGGCGCAGTAGAATGTAGGTGCAATAAAATGATTTTATTTAAAGGACATCACAGAAGGGAAAAACTGTTCTTTACAGAACAGATGGATAACATCAACTAGAAAAAATATGTGAGATCCTTGTTTTACACACATATGTTTGTAATTTTAAAAAAAACTCTTAAAATTAGTGAGAGTCCAAGCCACCAAGATTAAAAACAAATGTTATATGACTTAATAGCCAGGAGGCATTTTGAAAGTCTGAACTATGTTTCCCAGCTCTGCACTAGGAAACTAGGAAATTACATTACTCAATTAGATCTGCACTTTTATTGTAACATTGCTCTTGCATTTATTGCTGTGGTAACACAGTTTCTGCACATCATAATGGGATTTAACTTTGCAACATATGGTTCTTCTGAGCCCATTTCTATGTATATCATATAATACATTTTCACCCGACTCAAATGAAGCCCTATAGCTTAATAAAATGAGGGTGGCGTGCTTACCTGTTATAATCAATAATGAATTAAATCATATATGAAAGCTACTTTAATGTATCCTTGTGGCACAAGATTCCTTCAATTATATTTTTGATTCAAATTCCAGACTTTTAATCCTCAGAGCGATTACATAACTTAATCTGGAAACAGAAGAGGAGGAATTCTCCTATTCCATTCACCTGCATCTCGATGGTGTTCTGCACACAATCTCCCATGGGAAATGGGCACAAAAAGGGCATGACGTAGCCACGACATCATGGGGGCGCTGGAATGCCAGACTCATGATGTAGTGGCAAAGTCCTAGGGTACCCAAAGGGTTAAAAAAAACACAGCTACTTCCTTTATCGGCTTTTTACAATGTGCTTTCTGTGTCACAAATAATGGCTGTCTCCAAGATATTCACCTTAATAAACATATTGGGGCAGATTCATCAAGCCCCATGTCAATGGCAGTTAATGCTGGATTGGGTGGGATACTATGAGGTTTGGCAAAATCCATGCAGGGTTTTCAGAGCCCGGTCCCGGATTTTGCTCTTGCTCGCCCTCTGTGGCAGAAATCAACTTTGTTCAACTCAGATGACCCGCTGCTCCTGCAGACTAGTATCAACCCCCCCAAATAAAAAATCATTACCTTAGCGGATAGATGCTAAGGTAATGAAGCTGCTTACATTTTATTTGTATTCATAATGTGCGTGTGCAGGGGGTCTCCTGAGTTGAACAAAGTTAATTTCAGCCTTGGTGACCCCCTACTTCCCGAGTTACAGGCCCGGGTATGGGGTGCCGGTATCCCCGCCATGTTAAAATCCATGTGGGATCTAAACAAAGCAGAGGGATAATGACACCCCATAACGGGGCCTGTATCTCAGAAAGTAGGGGGTCCCCGAGGCTGAAATCAACTTTGTTCAGCTCAGGAAACCCCCAGCTCATGCACACAATAAATAAAAATGTAAGCAGCTTCATTACCTTAGCGGTCATGCCATGTCCGCTAAGGCAATGAAGGGGTTAAGGCACAATACTGTAGCAGGTTACTTTACATTACAATATGTACTGTACTACCCACCCTCTAATACACAACCCACCAAAAAAATTGACTGGCATGGTGGCACTATGCCAGGCAACATACATCCTGCCAATCTTCCAAACAAGCCACTCCTCTAAAACACATTCAATTTTAATCTTAAAAATGCTACCAAAAGAATTTTACCTGGCCAGGATCTTCACCATGGATGTCGTTGGATTGTGTTTCGTGACGTTACCGGACGAGAGCTTCCTGATTCCCCGGGATTCGAATGGCCAATGCTTCTAAAGGTAAGAGATATATTGAATGTATGTACTTTTTTTTTACAGGTTTTTTTTTATTTATTTTTTATGTTTTTAATTGCCCATTGACTGCTAATGTATTAATCTGTGCCTGATTAGGGTATAGATGAATACGTAAAAGGCAATGCATTTTTTTGGCAAATCCATTTCTTCTATTGACATATTTTCTATTAATTTTTATTGTTTAGATTAAATTGTTTTGAATTGTGATGGCTTGAATTTTTTTTCTTCAGATTGTTTCGCATTTTTATTTAATTATGTATTTTGATGGCTACTGGTTTAAATTTGTGTTGTCTAGTGGTTGTATTAATTAATTGTTGTGTTGGTTAGTTCTTTTAGCTATTTGATTTTTTGGGCTAGTGGTGTGATTTATTTAATTGTTTGGCTAGTGGTTTTCTTTCATTGATTGGTTGGCTAGTGGTTTTATTTAGGTAATTGATTGATTGCCTATTGCTTTTAAATTTACACTTTGGGGTTTTAGGTGCTTGTTGTATAGGTTTTATTATTGTGTATTTTTATATTCAGGGTTTTGTATTAGTGACCATTGACTGCTATAGTAGCTTATCATGCCCATATTATATGGGTATGATGTACTACTATAACAATCAATGAGTACAGGGTGGGTATAGTGGGTTCGTGGTGGGTGGTTAGGCCTCACAGGTGGGTAGCAGGGTTAGGGTAGGTTAACCCCTTAATTACTATAGCAGTTATTAACCGCTAAGGTGATTAAGGGGCTAGGGGTCATTAGATTCTATTTATTATGTATGCTTTCTGGCAACGTAGGACATGGACCTGCAGTATTCTGACGAGGACACCATTCCCATTGGCAGGGGTAAGTAGAACGGTTTTTATTTACTTTATTTTTGCTGGCTGGCTAATGTTGTGTTTAATAATGGGTAAATAATATATTAACCCTATATGGGTAATAGTTATTTTTCCCATTACTGTACTGCATGTGTTTGGTGGGGGGGAGGTGCATGTATTGAAATGTAGGCCATGTTTATTTATTTTTTAAATACAGGAATGGTACCACAGGCCAGCGGGGACACCCAAGGGACCACCTGAGGACCCACGGACACCTGCGGGGACCACCTGGAGGCTCACAGAGCCTAGCAGGGACCACCCGAGGGCCCCCAGGCACCCATGGGAACCACCCTGGTTGCAGTGTGGGGCCTGCAGACACCCGTGGATACCACCCGGGGACCCCCGCCAGCTTGTGGTATTAATCCGGTGTCTATAAAAATAAATATTGTTTTTATGTGGGGGCACAGGGGGTGGGTTGTGTATTGGTGCTTACTACATATTTTTATTTAAATTTATGACTAGTGTAGATGAGCAGGCGGTCTGCGGAGCAGACCCACGTTGGTTTCAGGTTCGGGGACACCTACTTCCGAGATACAGGCCCCGTTATGGGGTGTCGGTATCTCCTATGCATGGAAATGTCCCAATCACGTGACGCGAGACATTTCCATGCATAGGAGATACCGGCACCCCATAACTGGGCCTGTATCTCGGGAAGCAAGGGGTCCCCGGGCCTGAAATCAATGCAGTTCTGCTCCGGAGTCCCCCTGCTAAATTACTGTAATGTTTAACATTAAATAAAACCCCTGTGATCACCTGTGGGAGGCGCGCAGTTAGTGTGACTGTTTCAGACCTCCTACTGCGCGTCTCTTACAGACAGGCAGACCCCGGTAGGATTAACACAGCAGAGAACCCTGCTGTATTAATCTGATCGGCCATTATGTCTGCAATGGAACATTTTGCAACACCACGCGGCATAATGCAAGATTTACCCAGGTAAATGTTTGAATAACGGCAGCTGCATCTGTAGAGGCATATTTAATAAGCCTCAAAGCCATGAACTATAGGAGACCATCACCAGAAGACACCTTAAGGTGCATTTAAGAGATATGCATATGTTTCAGTGCTCTGTCCGTGAATCTTTGCTGAATTGTTAAGCTTTTTTGCATATTCACAAAAAAATACACTTACATTTAATTGGCCTTTTGCACTAACATTTCATGACCAGACAAGTAATAAAGAACTAGTGCTGCGTCTTAAATTAGGTGGGGGATAATTTTTAAAATGTTTAATCATTACCAGAAAAATAGAAATAATACAATGAGACAAGATTTTGTAACCTTTACAGTGCCAGACTTCCAAGATAATGTCTGCCCCACAGTGACATGAATATAAGTGGAGAGGTTTCACTTCTGTTCCATTCAAGTTGAAAATGCAATATCCCCCTAGAAACCTAGTAAATGTAGCATAATATGGAAAGTAGAGTGCGCGCTGGACGTCACAAATCTCCTATTGTAATCCCTCTTCAGTGCTGCTCCCCGTCTCCCGTGATCAGTGGGGCAAGAGAACACTCACAGACACATAAACAAAAAGAATGGGGGCGCAAAAGAAGAGAAGATAATCACTAAAAGTGCAAACATAATTCAGTTTATAAAGACATAAATAATAAGTACAAGACTTACATTAAAAATCGGATCATGTAGATCCAAGCACACCAAGCATGTAATTAACACACACGGGATGTCCGCAATCTAGGCAGGAAACCCTCTCCGGATCGCAGATGATAAGTGCTGAGGGGAAGTCCTAAACCGGCATCTCCGTTTGAAAGTTCCTGCTGTGGTGTAGACGCTGTTGGGCATATTGCATCATCATGTCAATGTCCAGCATGCAATGGCACTCCAGGAGTGACGTGACGACGCAATACGCCCAACAGCGTCTAAAACCCTTCTAAAACTGCCCTCATTTTCCCCCACGAGTCCCTACCTCCTCCGGTAATTGATTTTTAAAATATATATATTTTATAATTTATTTTAAAATTATATTATTTATTTTATAATATATTTTATATATAAAATATATATATTTAAAAAAAAAAAAAAATATATATATATATATATATATATGACAAAAGAAACAAACAAGAGTGAAGTAGCGCCTCTAATATATCCTGGACAAGGCTATTAAATTGAAGAACTAATTAACCTACCGTGAAAGCGTTTAGTGGGGTGATGTGATGATTGCAAATAGCAGAGCAAATAGTACCTGCTAAAACCTATAATCTCAGAGTTGGTGTGATGTTAATTTAACACGATACTAATAATTAAAAATGAAAAATATATTCAATAATAATAACATAAAAAATTAAAAAAATGATTAAATAAAAAACCTTTATAAAAAAACCTCTGAAAAAACAAAGTCCCGTTCCAAAAGCAATGACTTCCAGGTATTGGCAGCCCGTTTCAAAGGGATCACTACTCCCTAAATATATCTGTGAAAAAAAAGAGAAAAGAAAACAGGCGCACACCTAGTGCATTAACGTAATACATATTTTATAGTACTTAAAATCAAGCAAATGCCCACTCACAAGAGTACTGAAAAAATAAGCAGGCATGAGATTGGCTCTCATGTGCCAGCAACGCTGTCCAATAGAGATGATGGCGTCCTCTCGTGCCTCTCCTCCGTGTAACCGGATGGCCGGAAGTGAAGTCCTTCCAACTCGGTGCTCCATTTGAGGTGTCCCTCCGGGAACCAGCAGCTTCAGAGTCTTACTGCCGGCAACAATAGCACGGGAGACCAGGAACCAGCGTCTCTCCTCCAACAGCAAACCTCCAGTAAACATTTTAATCACTTTGGGATGAAGCCTACCGCTGGGCGAAACGCGTAGAGTGAATCTACTGGTAACCTTCATGTTACTATTTGTTGCAAGATTAACTTTCTTTGGTGCACCCCCTGTGAACATTATTTACGATCTTGATCTATGAACATTTGGAGGAAATCTCTACAATCAGGAATCCTGTGGATTTATCATCTGCATTAGGAGCTGAGTATTTCCCTGTTTGTCATTAGGGGTTTCATTCATATGGGACTGTTTTTTCCACACTCATCAGAGCACTTGTTGCCATTAGTATTTTTTGTGGATCCTCTCATGCACCTTTATTTGTTGATGGATATGTCTATTACTTTTCTCATGCTATGTTTGTCCAGGGTATGAGTAGTTTTTTCATCTTTTTTCTCTCCTGTGTCTCCCCGTTGGCTATATATTTTTTCAGTGTACTACATTTTTAGTATATATAAGTTTATTGTAATTTATATTTTTTCTGTTTCTACCAGCTTTTTGGATTGAATATTAGTTTTGGAGTTTAGAATTTAGTTTCGGTTTTCTCTTATTTTCTGGTAGTTAGGATTGTGAAGGGGTGTCTGTACTTTTTTAGCTGATTTGTATCTTTCCATTTATTTGTTGGATATTTATTGAGATATGTTTTTGGCTAATTAGTTTAGTTTTTCACTTAGCATGTGTTGTATATATGCATATCTTCTCTTGCTTGTCATTTTCTGTTTGGTTACCATTAGTTTATGTATGTTTTTATGTTAGTGTGTTTCACTGTTTCTTATTAAAATCTTTGCCGTATTTTCCTTGCTGACTCAGGTTCCGGGTTTTTGATCTTATTTCGATTTAGTTATTTCAAGTTTATTGTGAGTGCTAATTATAGGGATCTTGTCAGTCTTTTTTGTGTGTCTTCATATTTTTTATCACTAAGCACCCCCAGGTTTTTTCCCCCTTTATTATTTTATTTTTGTTTTGGTTGTGATAACCTTAAACATCAGTATTATATTTATTTTTGGGTCCTGTTACTGGGCTCAAGAGCTGACTCTTCTTGAACCCTTATTTTGGATCAGGGGTAACCAAAACAGGGCTTGACCTTTATTGAGAGTCTGGTTACCCCCCATACTGTCACAGCCATTTAATGAATGTGTGCAAATAAATGACTATTATAATAAACGGAAATATCTTTCTGACACTGGGGGATATACAAATTATAATTGGTGCTAATCACAGTGCAGAAATTTCGCATCTACGTGAATTTGGCACCCAAACATATGAATGAATCTGGTTAAAATTGCTTTTTACATTTGGTGCAGATCTCTTTACAGCAGAGACTAATGCCCCCAGAACTTGGTAGATTTATTTGGCCTTTTCTATTGATATAGAGTTAGCGACTTTTCCTTTTTGTGTGTGTTTGATATATATATATATATATTGTTGTGCACTGGGAATTAGATCTCACAACTTGACCAAAATAGACAGACTTATTTATTCACAGTGAGGTAAAAACATGATCCCCTATTCTCCTGGTCTTTTTAAGATCCGAAACCTCAAACCATAAGGTAAAGCGAGAACAAGATGATTAACTCTGTCATTGTCAAGGGAGATCAGACATTTAGACCTTTCTACCAGGATCATTCGTTGAGCAAAACAGGTAAAGTGAAATAAATTGCAAATTTAATTCGCATTAAAAGGCATACACACAGTGAAACACAAACTACATAAGAAAAGACACACTTATTGGGGGTCTGGGGATCAAAACTAGACTTTCCTAGAAGCAGAGACCTCTAAATAATAAGTTTACCCTGACTGGGACTTAGCCCGAAATGTCCTGGAACTCAAATCAGCAGGAAGTTCCAGACGCCACCTCTCCCTTCTCTCTGGAAACATGATTTTGCTTGACCTGGAGTTAGTTCCAAACATCCTGGAACTAAACTTTTCTTGAAATCCCAGCAACGACCGCAACGTTCAATTCTCAGAACTTGGCCGCCAAAAGTAGGACTTAAAAAACATTCCGGGCAGACGTTTCTGAAGCCTGTGCCTTGCTATTCACACAAGAGCACTTTTGAAAAGCCTCAATAAAAATCTCAATGTCCATTGGCTTAGGGGTTTCTTATAGTATTTTGGAGTTCATTCATAAAATACTACAGCCAATCCGAGCGTGGGGACTTTCTCAACAGCCAATCAGAGCGAAGCCGGTCTGGAAAGCCGGGTAAACGGGGAATCTGAATCTGCCAAGGAATTTGCGCGAGTTTGCCACCTTAGTCCCTTGCTATTCAGATGCCACCCGCTGGGTCAGGCTCCTCCAAGTCTGGTAGGGCAAAAAGAAGCCCGGACGACTGCCATTCATCCCAGGACATGGGTACTTGAGCCCTTCCCTGCTACCCAAATGGCTTTCACACCCCTGGCATCCTCTGGTGACTTCCATCTCCAGTGATCAGCAGACTCACTGGCACCAACTTGGTAGCCCTGGCAGCCTGTCGGAACATTGGTTCTGAAAGTCCCCAGCTTATATACAGTACATAAAGCACTATTACAGTAGTAAATAAAACATACACTTTTAATACTGTCCTAAGTCTCTTGGTATGGGGAATAGAAAGCTACACTTTATTTTTCTACTAGCCTTTATACCCCACACACTATCTAAAAACTTGGACTGGACTTTAAGAGTCCCATCACAACTTTATACTTATGGTTGGAGTGCCCATGAACCCCAACACAGGTTCTGGGCTACCTGGGTATTCCCCTTAATCTAGGGATCCCTTATAGTTATAGGGACACGTTGCATCCCTTTGCCCCATTTACCTTTCTGGGCTGTGCTGAAGCAGGGAACCCTAGTGATGAGTCGCACAAGCGTTTTCAAGGGGAGATATTGCCGGGACAATGTGCCTACATGTATCCGAGAATCAGGCATGATTCCAAGGTACATTTTAGGGGAACCGACGTCTCTGGACCCCAACTACCTAGGCACATTCTGACAACCATTTCTCTGCAAACCCCCCTGAAACTCATGCCCTAGAAATCCCTGTTCCCTGGCATCCCTGGAAAGGCAAAAACACATCAAATTCTTTATTGTTGCACATTAAAGTTTATGCACAAACTGTTACTGGGCTCAAGAGCTGACTCTTCTTGAACCCTTATTTTGGATCAGGGGTAACCAAAACAGGGCTTGACCTTTATTGAGAGTCTGGTTACCCCCCATACTGTCACAGCCATTTAATGAATGTGTGCAAATAAATGACTATTATAATAAACGGAAATATCTTTCTGACACTGGGGGATATACAAATTATAATTGGTGCTAATCACAGTGCAGAAATTTCGCATCTACGTGAATTTGGCACCCAAACATATGAATGAATCTGGTTAATATTGCTTTTTACATTTGGTGCAGATCTCTTTACAGCAGAGACTAATGCCCCCAGAACTTGGTAGATTTATTTGGCGCAAAGAGAGAGGGAAACTGCACTGCTTATATGTGCAACTTTTTATACGTCTCATAATATTGCTTCCTTCCTCCCCTAACACCTCCTACTGTATAACCACTTCCCAAACAATCATGATGCAAATGGTGAAAATGGGGTCCCAAAACGGAGCAAAGCATCTTGGTAGATTGACACAGTCACACAGAGTAAAAACCAATGCATTTTGACCCGGTTTTGAAGACACGTGCGGCACTTGATACAGTACATGTCCCCCGCTGGGTATTCCCACTTGCAAGTGCTTATTCAAATAACACCACTTTATCAGGATTATTCCACTAACACTGACTTTACTCTGAGGGGGTGATTGCCACATAATGGAAGCCTGTTTTCCCAGTGAGACTCGCTCTCTCACTTCACAGATAATGCAGAATACATGCAAATATGTCAAACTGTGTGCTCTGGAATGCACTCAAAAGTGAGAGAAATGTCGATAAAGTACAACCGTGACACAGAACATATCTTTTCACTCAACAATAGCTCATAACTTTTCCTTCTTATCTTGTCAAAGTACTTCTTACAATGAGAACTTATTTATACAAATGGAAAACATATTGAAATTGCATTCTTGGACACGATTTGATATGAATAAGTTCATGTTGACTTAATGACAGATTCAATATCTCTTTGATATGTTGCAAAATATCTCTAGGAATGTGCTAAGAATCCTAGGTGACTTGTATAAATTGCTAGAAGGTCCCAAAAACAAAAGAATGAATTCAAACAGCGTAATTAGCTTAGAAGTTGCTGCTGGTGCTGAGGCAAATACACAAAAGGGGCTTTTGTACTAAAATCATTTTTTTTGGATGTGTCCAAATTTTTGTGCTACAAAGTAGTAACAAACCTTCATAAACTGTGCGTCCTATGTATGAAGGTCATTATGTGACTTCATACATGATGCATAATTCCTTTTTTTTATTGAAATTTGACACATTGTGTCATGTGGTATACCAAATTAATGCAATTTAAATTAAAATAGAAGTGTACCACCACCACCGGCCTATAGTATCATTCCTGTGCATAAAAAACAAAAATCTTTTATGTATGTTAGGGGGTATAGGGGTTTTTGGGGACACAGGGGGTGGGTGTGTTGTGTATTGCAATGTTTATTGGAGACAATTGTCCACAATAAACAAGCTATTGTGCCTTAACGCCTTCATTGCCTTAGCGGATAGCTTCTAAGGTAATGAAGCTGCTTTAATGTATTTTTTTTTAAATAGTGTGCAGGAGCAGGGGGTCCCCATGAGCTGAACCGCTTTGATTTCTGTCTCCCAAGTTACAGGCAACGGTATGGGGCTTCGGATGCCAGTGTCGCCGCCATTTTTAAAGCGTCCACGTCGCGTGACATGTAAATAATGGACATACCGGCACCCTATATCTGGGCCTGTAACTCGGGAAGCAGGGGGTCCCTGAGGATGAATTCAATGCGGTTTAGCTCAAGAGGCCCCCTGCTTCCTCACAATATTAATAAAAAATATATTAAAGCAGCTTCATTACCATAGCGAAAAACCGCTACGGTACTGAATTATTTGTTATTGATATGTGTGTTTTGCTACTAGTGTAGATGAGCAGGGGGTGTCCTGAGCTGAACCGCATTGGTTTCAGCCTCGGGGACCCCCTACTTCATGAGATACAGGCCTGTTTCTTCTGCATAGGGACTGCCTTTCTGAGACTCCTGAAGATGCAGAACCCTACTATTCGCTGCTGCTACCCTGTATCCAGGTCCCGCGGTAGGAAGCGCTGAGGGATGAAAGCCGAAATTGGAAAAGAATGGTGAGTCCTGAGTCGACTCATTATGTAGATTGTTATGCTAGAATTATGCCAACGGCAAGAGATTTACCCAGTTGTCCTGAGTATCAGAAATGAAGCAATGGATTAACTGTTCCAGTGATTGATTCGTCTGCTCTGTCTGACCATTGGTCAGAGGGTGATAGCCGGAAGAAAAGTGAAGAGATTCTGAGTTGTTTGCAAAAGGCCCGCCAAAATATAGAGATAAATTGGGAGCTGCGATCTGACACAATAACTTGGGAACCCCATAAAGACGAAATACTTCCTTGATAAATATTTCAGATAGTTTGAGAGCATTGGGTTGGAACTTGAGGGGAATGAAAGGGGCCTGCTTGGAAAACCGGTCGACCACCACCAGAATGGTATTCCTTCCTTTGGATATGGGTACTTCAATGAGGAAATTCATGGAAAGATGAGACCATGGGCGGTCCGGAATACGGAGAGGCTACAGCAACCCTGATGGCCTGATATGGGGAGTCTTGTTTTGGGCACAAGTAGAAAATGTGGTGACAAATTCCTTAATGTCCTTCCGCATCCCTGATCACCAAAATGTCTATTCAGAAGATAAATAGTTCTCCTTGTACCTGGATGACCGGAGCTTTTAGATGAATGACCGGATAACCTTACCTTTCGACAATAGGCTAGTGCGGTGAAGAGACGTCCCTCTGGAACTTCGAGACCCTCCGGGAATATCAGACTGACCTCTCGTTATGTCCTCCATAGAGTCAAAACAACAGAGCTCAGTGGATCTACCCAATAGAGAGAGTCTGGGAGAGAGACAAAGAGAGTGTGTGTGTGAGAGAGAGAGACACAGAGAGAGTGTGAGAGAGACAGACACAGAGAGAGTGTGAGAGACAGACACAGAGAGAGTGTGAGAGACAGACACAGAGAGAGTGTGAGAGACAGACACAGAGAGAGTGTGAGAGACAGACACAGAGAGAGTGTGAGAGACAGACACAGAGAGAGTGTGAGAGACGGACACACAGAGAGAGTGTGAGAGATACAGAGAGAGTGGGAAAGAGATACAGAGAGAGTGGGAGAGAGACACAGAGAGAGTGAGAGAGACACAGAGAGAGTGTGGGAGAGCGAAACAGAGCGAGTGTGGGAGAGCGAAACAGAGCGAGTGTGGGAGAGCGAAACAGAGCGAGTGTGGGAGAGCGAAACAGAGTGAGTGTGGGAGAGCGAAACAGAGAGAGTGTGGGACAGAGACACAGAGAGAGTGTGGGACAGAGACACATGTGGAGTATGGGACAGAGACACATAGATAGTGTGGGACAGAGAAACAGAGAGAGTGTGGGAGAGAGACACAGAGAGAGTGGGAGGGAGACACAGAGAGAGTGGGAGAGAGAAACAGAGACAGTGGGAGAGAGACACAAAGAGAGTAGGAGAGAGACACAGAGAGAGTGGGAGAGAGACACAGAGAGAGTGGGAGAGAGACACCGAGAGAGTGGGAGAGAGACACAGAGAGAGTGGGAGAGAGACACAGAGAGTGTGTGAGAGGCACCGGGTGGGTGAGACACCGGGTGGGTGGGTGAGAGACAGGGGGTGGTGTAGGGACAGGGGGTGGATAGAGACAGGGGAGTGGGTAGGTGACTGATTTGAGACATGGGGGGGCATGGGAGACAAGTTGGAGCCATGGGAAGGTGGGGGGGCCATGGGAGGGCAGGGGTGTCCATCGGCAGCAGGGGGGAGCCATGGGAGGGCAAGTGGGGGCCATCAGCGGCAGGGGCAAGGGGGGCCATCAGCAGTCAAGGGGGGCCATTGGAGGGCAAGGAGGGCCATCAGTTGCAGAGGGGGCACCGGAGGTCCATGTGAGGCAGGGGGGCCATCGGCAGCAGGGGGGCACCAGAGGTCCATGTGAGGCAAGGGGGGCCAACGGCGGGCCATGGGAGAGCAAGGGGGGCCATTGGCAGTAGGGGGTTCATCGGTGAGCAAGAGAGGGTCATCAGCGGCAGGGGGGGGCAAGTGGGGGCCTTCGGCAGGAAAGGGGGGCCATCAGCAGCAGTGGGACTATGGGAGGGCAAGGGGGCCCATCAGTGTCAGCGAGGGCACCAGAGGTCCATGTGAAGCAAGGGGGGCCATCAGTGTCAGGGGGCCATCGGCAGCAGGGGGGGAACGTGACGTCCTTGTGAGGCAAGGGGGGACATGGGCGGCAGGGGGGGGGCACCGGATGTCTATGTGAGGCAAAGGGGGGCCATCAGCAGGCCATGGGAGGGCAAGGGGGGCCATCAGTGGCAGGGGGGGACATTGGCGGGCAAGAGTGGCGCATTGGCAGCAGGGGGCAAGTGGGGGCCTTTGGCAGGCAAGGGGGGCCATTGGAGGGCAAGGGGGGCCATCAGCAGCAGAGGGCCATGGGAGGGCAAGGATGCCATCAGCAGCAAGGGGGGAAAAGCTGATAAGGAAGGGAAGGGAGAGGGAGGGAAGGGAGAGGCATGGATGGGGCAGCTTACCTCCTTGCAGGATCACGAACAGAGAGGAGGCTTCACAGTGTGGGCTCATATAGAGCTCAGCCCCCAAAAATCCTGGCAACATGCCAAGACGTGTCAGTCCAATCAGGAAGGGGGATATTTTTTCCTTTGGCTCCAGCAACTGTGTGCGCTGCTTGGCAGCCATGAAGTTCACCACCGGTCAAAATCTTGTCGCCCGTAGCGATCGGGTTTGTCTACCACTGTGTATAACGGTATAAATGTTTTACGCACTGTATATGAGCTGGGGAATTTCCAAGTCCCTGCTTCCGAGAGACCAGATGGCCACCAGGCTTGGTGCCAATGAGTCTGCTTAGGTCCCGGACTTGAAAGTCTCAGAGATGCCAAGGTGTTAGGGCAGGTAGTACCCATGTCCTGACATGAATAAAGGCTATCCGGCGACCATTTGCCTGACCCCAGACTCTGAGGAGCCTGGCCCAGCGGGTGGTTTCAATATGCTAAGTGGCAGAGGTGCAAAGCTGGCGCATGCCCTTTGCAGAATTGAAATCTGTGCCTGCCCCGCTTCAGGGTCGGCAAATCGCTGATAGGCTGGTAGAAATATTCCCACTCTCCGATTGGTTTTCTGTGAATGGGACTGAAATCCTTTAAGACACCTAGCAGTCAATCAGGTCAGGAGATTCTAAGTGCCAAAACAGCAGCGGTAAACTCAAAGATGCTCTGTGAGAGGTCCCACTTTTTGGGGCCAAGTTCTCAGAATACTTTGTAGCGGTCGCAGCTGGAACTCCATGCCGAAAGTGTACCAGGACGTTTGGTACTCAATCCCGATCAAGGAATTTCAGCACTACCAGAGAGGAAACAGTGGTGGCGTCAGGAACTGCATGCCGATTTCGGTTCCAGGACTTTTCGGGCTGACAAAGACTTTGTAAACACTTTGTTTTCTGTGCTATTTAAATTTGGAAAGGTTAGTTTTGTAGACCAGGCCCCCAGTAAGTGTGTTTTCTCTTGTTAATTGTGTGTACGTCTGTTTCAATGGAATAAATAAACATTTTGTTTTTCTTCTTGGTTTTGCTCAGTGATAGGATTCCTGTATTAAGTTGTAAATACCTGGTATCCCATGACAGGCTTATATTTACAGGTGGTAGTGGTGGGATCATTAAGCCTATGTTTTAAAATCCAACAAGGTCTTATTAAATAGAGGGAGACTTGAAGATTGCGAGCTCCCAAACAAAGTAGTAACTTCCACACGTTTTGCAAAGCAGAGAAAGCACAGGTTCTCATTGTCACTTAGTTTAGTGCCATCAGGCGAACATGGACAAGCGGTCAGGTCGGTACCGGTCATGGGACCGAGCCAAGATTGTTGCCCGATGTGAGAGCTACAGATTACCGACGGACAGTCGATCGGTCAAAGACGTTGCTTGAGGAGGACTTAGAAGCCCATGAAGCCAGCATTGCTTCACCACAGGGGGACACACCCTCATCTGCAGTTGCAGTGGTCACAAGCCAACCCGGGGTGCAGGAGGTTATTCCAGCCCCGGTGGTGGAGGAAGGACATGGGAAGAGAGCGGGCATCAACATGGATCTTGTTGGGGCACCGGTTCTAGGGAGTGCGGCCATGGTATCCCCAGTGGCTACCGGACTCTCCACACCCGGAATCGCCGCACTCCTTGCCTCATGGGGAGAGGGAGCCACCCTGGATGAAAGGTTCGGCTGCTTGCAGCCGCACAGGGGACATCCGCCCCGCACTCCCATCTTGTTAATGGGCAGCAAGCCACTCTCGAGTGGACCACCACAGCTTTGGCAAATTTGTTTATGGCACGGATAGGTTTAACAAGTTTCTGAAGAACTTTGAACACCCAATGTCACCGGTACCGGGTGCCAGAATGGGACTGGATTTTGTGTTTAAACCTGTTATTGTCCGGCACGGCCAAAAAGACTCTCCAGGCTATTTCCACCGAGGATGACAATGACTATGGACACGTGAAAGCCATGTTGCTCACACAGTATGCCCTCACCCCAGAAGCTTACAGGGGCATGTTTAGGACGGAGGAGAGACGCCACCGGAATCCTACATGCGTTTTGCGTCCCTCATGGCATTGCATGGGACACAGTGGGTGGAGGGCTATGGTGCTACCAAGTACCACTTATTACTGGACTTACTGTTTCGAGAACAACTATTGCAGCAGTGCCCCTTGGACGTGAGAGAGTGGGTCTTTGACCGTAAACCAAAGACCTATGTGGAAGCTGATAAAATGGCTGACGAGTTTGTCACCAGTCAGGCAGTGATGCGCAAGACACGCCTCAGTGGAAAAGCAAGATCCTGCACCTACAGCCAGGGGAGACGGAAGGACATCAGATTGTGCCGGTAGGGCTGCAATCCAAAGATGTCCGGCAAAAGCATTTGCGCACAGTGACCATCGGAGTTTGCCAAGCAGCTGGCTTGCTCAACTCCGGTGCCACTCTTACCCTGGTCCGACCTGATATGGTCCGGCCAGAGGATTTGCTCCCGGACACAGGGATGCAAGTAACCATGCCAGATAGTGGACCGCAGCCCATTCAAGTTGCTCGGGTATTCCTTGATTAGGGTGTCGGACGTGGTGGGGGTACTGTCCAGGTTAGATGTTGAGGTTTTCCTTGGTAATCATGATGTCTTCTGTCTTCCCCTTTTATTTCTAAAGTCCTCACCGCCTAAAAGCTTTTTTCTCACTGACCGCCCACACCCCTGGAATACCCTTCACCGCAATATCCAACTAGCACCCTCTCTCTCCACCTATAAGGCCATCTTATGACACACCTCTTTAACAAAGCTTATGGGCAGCTCCGCTGGCTTATACTATACATTTCATATGCACTGACATTGACCCCTTGCCGACGCATTTACCTGAACACCCTCCTGCTGTCTCTGTATGTTCTCCCCACTTACCACTTAGATTAAAACAGAAGACCCCCATACTTTATTTTATATACAATCGTAAGCGGGGGTGGTCACTTGGAGCTGAACCTATCTCTGAGAAAATCCCAATTCTTTAGATTTACCTTTTTTATAGGTTGGTGTTTCTGGTCCCCTTTTGAAAAAACAATATACTGTAGTTGTTATCCAAGCTTCACTCACACAGGCCAATAAGATACCACAATGTTAACAGAGCATGACTTTGCTTTAATTTTACCTGCACATAAAAAAGTATATATCTCGGGATATCCTGGTGGTTCTCTAGATCTATGAATAGTGCAGTTCAACTCTGGGAGACCTACTGGTTCAAATGCCGTAAATCAGGGGCACGCAAACTTTCTGTGCTGCCCCCCCTGCCTGCCAGCCCCTATGCTCGCGCCCCCCCCCCCAACCCAATATCCAGCATCAAATGACGAGCCAGGTCACGTGACATTACGTCACGTGACCCCGCGGCGTCATTTGCCGTATTGTATGTCTTTATTTATATAGCGCCATTAATATACATAACGCTTCACAGCAGTAATACATGTGGTAATCAAATAAATAACAGATAATATAAATAACAGATCATGGGAATAAGTGCTTTAGACATAAAAGTAACATTAAGGAAGAGGAGTCCCTGCCCCGAGGAGCTTACAGTCTAATTGGTAGGTAGGGAGAACGTACAGAGACAGTAGGAGGGAGTTCTGGTAAGTGCGTCTGCAGGGGGCCAAGCTTTATGTATCATGTGTTCAGAATATCCACAGTGCTATTCATATGCTTCTTTAAGCAAGTGTGTCTTAAGTTGGGTCTTAAAGGTGATAGAGAGGGTGCTAGTCAGATACTGAGGGGAAGGGCATTCCAGAGGTGTGGGGCAGTCAGTGAAAAAGGTTTAAGGCGGGAGAGGGCTTTAGATACAAAGGGGGTAGAAAGAAGACATCCTTGAGAAGAACGCAAGAGTCTGGATGGTGTATTGCTATGGCGACGAGCATGTCACAAGACCTCACGGCGCCCCCCCAAAATAAACCCCACTTTGCGCACCCCTGACGTAAAGAATAGACAAACTGTTCCTATTTTTTTTTGCACATCTCTTTAGGTTATGTTCTGTAACTTGTAGATGTTCTATGTTTATTTAAAAAATGGGAATCGGTCACCTCTAACGCTGAAATAATTTTTATGTAGTACAAAAAATGTTACATAATCAGCATTTCTCCAAAATAGGTCTACTCAAGATTTTCACAATAACATATGTGATCAAGATGTATGCGTAGCACAAAATAATAAAAAAACAGAGCAGAATAGGTGTGCCCACATATGCTGAATTTTTTGAAATATACTTGCAAGCCTGATAAAGTCTTGGAAACACATATCCTCTTATCGTGACAAATGATAGGAGATTCTTGAGGTATGTTCTTTTTGGCAATCTTGTTTGGGAGTAGATGGCAATTAAATGTGTATGAATAATGTGTCTCTACAAGGATTATTCGAGTTCTACAGTAAGTGCAATACAAGAGAAATGATATACATGCAGTATATCAAGTGAACTTTCCGTGTTTGATCTGTGCTTTGGGAGTCTTCTCTATCTTTTCAAATAGATTTATATACAGAACGTGCAGACCTCACCAGGCGAATATCAAAGATCATTATTCACATGCGTGGTAATTTCGAGATTGGAAGTACAGCATATCTAATGCAGCAAGACAGTTCTCATTACTCTGAGTTGGCAGGTAAATTGCACGTCTGCTCTAGTGGATAATACAGTAGTTCATTTTAATCAGAGTTGGCTACTGCTTTTCTAAAGTGCCCTGTGAAATTATAACTAACTCATCCATTTTTTTAAAATATTTTTAATAGGCTGTTTGACAGGCATTATATAGAAATTGATTATATATGTCAATAAACAAACATCCTGCAAAACTTTCCATGTTCTGTAGACTAATGATGTGATTAAAGCAGCAATAAATTGTCCAACTTTTTTCTTCTTTTTATATGCAAAGCTTGTGGCAATGTATAATTCTACATTCTTACCTAAGCTGGCAATCATTTGGTACTCCTGTTATAAATCTGTAAAAATCCTGATTGTGTGCCTAAGGCCTTGATTATACCCAATCCAGCAGTGTGCGTTGGCTCCCTCGTTTCGTCACAAGAGCTATGAGCACGCCTGAAACCTTCACAGCAGGCTGGAGGCGTGGCCGTGAGCGGTTCGCCCTCATTGGCTGAACTACTCACGTGATGCAGCCGCTGTGCTCCAAAATCGAAATTGGAAATCTGCTTGGGAAAAGCTTGTGAGGTCACTCTACAGCGCTAGCGCCGTGCACGAAGTATGTGAAGCTGCATTGGATTTCATTCATTTTTTCCGGCGGTGCATGGCGTCGCACAAAGCGCGCCACAGGTACAAGCATGGCCTAACAATTCAGTCAGTGAAGCTCAACAGCTACAATATATCCTTACATTACTGAGGTAACATTATATATTGTTACAGCTAATAGCTCAAACTGCTGGGAACATTTGCAACAAATTATCCCAAACAGGAAAGTGTTTGGAAAGATCTTTTGCCGCTTGGGAAGTGTATTAAAACCTGCTATAGAAATCAAAGGATGCTTTAAAACTAATTAATAATGGCATTAAGAGTTTAATTAAAAATAATAATAAAAAAAAACAATATTGATTTATTTTTAAAAAATACATATACGGTAAGATTTCATGTTTTGCTACTTTACTTTTTGCTGGTAAATGTGCTGTATTGGAGACCGACAAACCACATTTTTGTGTTGTGGCATATCAAACAATGAATGTACTGTAATTAAAAACATTTTGGTGTCATGGGATTAAAAGAATCAGAATGAGTTTTTACAGGTGACAGTATCAAAGGATTTGTTGAGCTAAGAAAGCTGTAACACATTACTGGCGCCCGGTAGAAGTGGTTAATCTTGTTGGAGGATTAATCTTTATGACCTTTTTTTAAAAAAAAAAAAAGCTTTGTTCCTTGACTGTCCAACCAGCAATACTTCAAAGCGCAGGGTAGCTGATTTGGATAGACTGCTATCAAAAGATCTCACCTTATTAATGTTTTCTAGTAAATGTACAAAGCAATATGAATTTAATTTCTGCAGTGATGAGACAGTTTAGCTTAATTAGTGAAGCAATTCAATTTCGTGGCTTTTGGTATAGTTTAATAGTTATAAAGTACTTGTTTTCATTTTGTACTTACTGTAGTTGACATTCATGCATTTGGAGTACTGAAAATGTCAAAATGTTTACTCCTTTTTCTTAAAAAAAATAAGTATTAGATATAGGAAGGTTTAGAACTGTTCCAAAAAGTGTTGTTTTGTTGTTTTTTAGATTCATGTATCTTTATATTTAACATTGTCATCCAACAAGACATCAAATGGGGTCTATTAAGTGAAAGGGGCTAAAACAAACTAAATTGATTAAGTTGTATGTATCACTGATGAAGCAAAATTCCCCTCCTTACCTCAGGTGAGAGGGGAACTGCTCCACTGTCTGGCCGGGATCTCTGCACGATTGGGAGTGTGGGGGCGGCCATGTTGTTAGGCGCGCATGCAGAGTGTGGCGGCCATCTTAGAATGGCTCTGCATATACAGCAGCGGGAATACATGTCCCAGAATCCTCAGGGGGAGGGACTATGACATTCCAGCCAATAGGATTCTGGCAGTGAGAGGGAAAGGATAACTTCAGTTTGCGGGGAGCAAGCGAGGCAGTCCTGACAGAGGAGCAAAGGAAGAAGGTAGTATCCAGGGAGCGGCGTTTTGTAGCTCAACAGGCCACTTCTTCAGGGAAGTTGAGCTACGAAACGCCGCGTAGGAGAGATACCATTCAACCTATATATTTTTATTACTCATGTTCCAAGGTGTATTTTATTGTTGTCAAACGGTTTGCTGAACACCGAGTTGATTTCCTCTTCTGCGCATGTGCCACGCTGTTGCCTGCCTCTGTGGTTGCCAAGTGAGGTCTGAATCATTACTGGCAGACACTGTTACTCAAAGCAGAGTGGGCGCTCTGACGTCACAGAAGGGCCCGCGGGACCACGCCGTCACGCTGCCTGACTGATCGGGAAACACAGTGAGGTCTGCAGAGGAACCTGTGTACTACTTGCGAGCAAAGGACAACCACTCCCCAGGATCCACTAAGCGCATTGACGCTATTTACAGGACATTGAGACTGTGGCAGAGTCATCAATTATCTGGCATTTCACCTACCTGTAGGTTGAAAGGAGAGTGAAGCTCTGGTGGTTCCTGGTTGCAGACGCTGGTAACTGCCACTCTGTGGCTCTATGCTTGATTAATCTACCTTGATGTACGCATAACCTTGAAACACCTTATATATAAACATAGTTTATTACATTTTTCACGATGAGTGTTGTGCGCTTTGTTTGTTTTTTTGTTACTAGATTCTAGGGTCTTGGGCTACCCTTTACACAGCAGCAGACGCTCATTTACATTGGTATATATTTATTTACCTTTTCCACATGGTGGGGTGTGTTTTTTTGATTTAAATTGACATCACATTTAACACTTTATATTAAGTATATATTTTAGTGCGCACTTATTTGTTTTTTCTATTTCTTCCTGGACTAGGCCTAGACTTTGCCGCCCTGAGCCACTTAAGATCAGTGTTAAAGGGAAGGCCCCAGATAGGGACTCTTCTCCCTTATTATTATTGCTGCGCCGGTGGGCGGACGGCCACGCGGCAATCTGCGACCTCAGAGCAGGCTACAGTACTCTGGGACATTGTGTGAGACCCTTGGGCTGGAGCTCACACCACGAGTGGAATCTGGACCCTAAGGTGAGAGGGGAATTAATGTAGGAGGCACTGCTGCGTGGGACCTTCTTCAGTCCAAGTCTGCAAGCTGCACCGGAGTACTGGAGTACCCAGGCAGGTACCCAACATGCACCAACAGTCACAGGGGGTAGCGCTACCTCACATTTGGGTGGGATTGCTGGGATGGAAACCAGGGGTTATTGGTGCCACGGCACCCTCAGTACTTTGGGGGAACCACTCAGTGTTTGGGTTCACTGCACTATACTGTTGTTACCTAGTAGTGTGTGTTATATGTATTTCGTATTGTGTACAGTAAAGATCAGTTATATACATTGTGTGGTGTTATTGTTTACTACTGTTGCATTGGTTCCTGTGAGGGGTTATTCCGCTAACGCTAGCATCCCTCATAGGTGGAGGACACCTAGGACACAAGGAGATAAAGCTCACCCCAGGCTCCCAGAAGTGGAGGCTTAGGCCTCCTGTGAGCATACAGGAACAGCAGCACACGTAGTCACCCACGTATTTCCTTTAGGCATAGGGAAAGGGGGCTACACTCAATTTACAGAAACTTGCTGTAACACATTTCCAGGACTCATGCACAGGCACTGCTTCCCTCTAAACAGCCCCTTAGCACTCCGGCGGTGCTGCCTACACACATGACCGCCTGGGCCTAAATGAAGGCACTTTTTGTATAGACTCATTGCTTCACAACTAACTTGCTACCATGGAGGCAGGTTGTGTGGCTCTGGAGGCAGGTTGTGTGGCTCTCTGCTACTGTTTCTGCCTTACTCAGTTTCCTGCTCTATCTAAAACCTGGAAACAACTTCGGCTTTGTCTGACTACTCTCTACCTGCTGCCAGCCGTGACCCCTGCCTTGTTTGACTATTCTTTGCCAGCTGCCAGCCCTGACCCCTGCTTCGTCTGCATAATCCTCTGGCTATCTGGATCTCTGGGTTTCATTCCGGCTCTGACTCCGATCCCAGGTGGTACTTTATCTGACTCTCCCCGTGGATATCCCAGTACTTCTGATACACATACATGGACACAATATGCATTAACAGGTGCCACAAAGACATAGATTCACTAAACTCTGATAAATAATGAAACTGAAGTGGTAGTACAGATGTAGCCTGTTTGTATCCAGGGTTTTCCTGACCCGAGCCTGTCCCTTACGTGAGATTTCCCAAGAAATTCACACTAGTTATTCGTGATTTAACCTGAGCGAAGTGAGACCTGAAGATGGACAGAAATTCGATATGTGGCGTTATATATGTAGTGGTGTTCCCCTGAGCCTCCCTTTGCTTGTACTCATGGACCATTATAAGTGGCATGACTACTGAACAACTGAAGTTTAAAAGGAAGGAACTCTTACCCTAATGGATCTTATCCTTCTTCTCTCCTCAGGTAAAAACCATCTCTAAATCCTCATTGAAACCTTTGCTGTGTGTATTATATAGTATATGCAAGTGATCCAATGCTAGGTAAAAACCATCTCTAAATCCTCATTGAAGCCTTTGCTGTGTGTATTATATAGTATACTAGCTGAGAGACCCGGCGTTGCCCGTGAGTTAAATTTCCCGCTAGGAAAGGGGGGGGGGAGGGGGGAAAGGAGGGGGGAGAGGGGGGAAAAAGGGGGAGGGGAGGTGGGGGGGGCAGTGGACAGGAGGAGGGGGGGACAGTGGACAGGGGGGGACAGTAGACGGGGGGGACAGTGGACGGGGGGGACAGTGGACGGGGGGACAGTGGATGGGGGGGACAGTGGACGGGGGGGGACAGTGGACGGGGGGGGACAGTGGATGGGGGAGGGAGAGTGGATGGGGGGGACAGTGGATGGGGGGGGGAGAGTGAAGGGGGGTGGGAGAGTGGAGGGGAGGAGAGTGGAGGGGGGGGAGAGTGGAGGGGGGGAGAGTGGAGGGGGGATGGGACAGTGGACAGGAGGGGGACGGAACAGTGGAGAGGAGGGGGACGGAACAGTGGACAGGAGGGGGACGGGGCAGTGGACAGGAGGGGGACAGGACAGTGGACAGGAGGAGGGGTGACAGTGGACAGGAGGGGGGTTGGCAGTGGACAGGAGGGGGACGGGACAGTGGACAGGAGGGGGACGGGACAGTGGACAGGAGGGGGACGGGACAGTGGACAGGAGGGAGGGTGACAGTGGACAGGAGGGGGGTGACAGTGGACAGGAGAGGGGGGTGACAGTGGACAGGAGGGGGGCAGGACAGTGGACAGGAGGAGGGGTGACAGTGGACAGGAGGGGGGTTGGCAGTGGACAGGAGGGGGACGGGACAGTGGACAGGAGGGGGACGGGACAGTGGACAGGAGGGGGACGGGACAGTGGACAGGAGGGGGAAGGGACAGTGGACAGGAGGGAGGGTGACAGTGGACAGGAGGGGGGTGACAGTGGACAGGAGAGGGGGGTGACAGTGGACAGGAGGGGGGGTGACAATGGACAGGAGGGGTGACAGTGGACAGGAGGGCGGGTGACAGTGGACAGGAGGGCGGGTGACAGTGGACAGGAGGGGGGGGTGACAGTGGACAGGAGGAGGGGGTGACAGTGGACAGGAGGGGGGGTGACAGTGGACAGGAGGGGGGTGACAGTGGACAGGAGGGGGGGTGACAGTGGACAGGAGGGGGGTGACAGTGGACAGGAGGGGGGGTGACAATGGACAGGGGGGGTGACAGTGGACAGGAGGGCGGGTGACAGTGGACAGGAGGGCGGGTGACAGTGGACAGGAGGGGGGGGTGACAGTGGACAGGAGGAGGGGGTGACAGTGGACAGGAGGGGGGGTGACAGTGGACAGGAGGGGGGTGACAGTGGACAGGAGGGGGGGTGACAGTGGACAGGAGGGGAGTGACAGTGGACAGGAGGGGGGTGACAGTGGACAGGAGGGGGGGTGATAGTGGACAGGAAGGGGAGTGACAGTGGACAGGAAGGGGAGTGACAGTGGACAGGAGGGGGGGTGACAGTGGACAGGAGGGGGTGACAGTGGACAGGAGGGGGGACAGTGGACAGGAGGGGGGGCAGTGGACAGGAGGGGGGGTGGGTTTTGCTTAAAATTTGCGGGTCCCTCCTCTCCACTCCCCCTGTATGTTTCTTTGCTCCCCCCTCTCTCTCCGCTCCGCGTCCCCTCCCCCCCATGCGTAGCTCCGGTCCCCACCCTACAGTGTCTGACACACACACAGTGACACACACACACACACACACAGAGTGTCCCACACACACAGTGTCCCACACACAGTGTCACACACACAAACACACACACAGTGACACACACACACACAGTGACACACACACACACACACGTCACCTCTCCTTCCGGCCGCTGCCATCTTAGTTACTCCGCGAGGGAGGAAGGGGGTCCTTCCGGGCGCCGCCATCTTAGGTGCCGCGTGGCAGCTAAAGGCTGCCTGCCCACTGCCTGTCCAGCCGTCGGGGAGGGGGGGGGAGGTGAGTGGAGCATGGGGGAGGTGAGTGGAGCACACCGGGGAGGGGGGAGGTGAGTGGAGCACACCAGGGAGGGGGGGAGGGAGTGGATCACACCGGGGAGGGGGGGAGGTGAGTGGAGCACACTGGGGAGGGGGGAGGTGAGTGGAGCACACCGGGGAGGGGGGGAGGTGAGTGAAGCACACCGGGGAGGGGGGGAGGTGAGTGGAGCACACCGGGGAGTGGGGAAGGTGAGTGGAGCACACCGGGGAGGGGGGGAGGTGAGTGGAGCATGGGGAAGGTGAGCGGAGCACACCGGGGAGGGGGGGAGGTGAGTGGAGCATGGGAAAGGTGAGCGGAGCACACCGGGGAGGGGGTTAGGTGAGTGGAGCACACGGGGATGGGGGGAGGTGAGTGGAGCACACCGGGGAGGAGGGAGGTGAGTGGAGCACCCCAGGGAGGGGGGGAGGTGAGTGGATGGAGGTGAGTCTAGTGCCGGTGGGTGAGGAGGTGAGTGTGATGGGGGGGAGGGAGGTGAGTGTGATGGGGGGGGAGAGGACAGAGAGGTGAAGGCTGCAGGTGAGGTGTGTTGGGGCTGGATGGTAAGGGAGCGGGAGATGAGCCTCCGGGACCGGCGGGTAAGAGAGCGGGAGGTGTGTGTGTGTGTGTGTGTCGTCACTCCGCCTCTGGCCAATGAGAGGTGTGCGGGGGCGGGCGGGCCAAGGGACCAATGAGATTTCCCCTAGGGACACAGGAAGATGCAGACAGGCATACAGTGCTTTCACTAATATATAATAAGATGCAAGTGATCCAATGCTAGGTAAAAACCATCTCTAAATCCTCATTGAAGCCTTTGCTGTGTGTATTATATAGTATATGCAAGTGATCCAATGCTAGGTTAAAACCATCTCTAAATCCTCATTGAAGCCTTTGCTGTATGAATTATATAGTATATGCAAGTGATCCAATGCTAGGTAAAAACCATATTTGAATGCTGTTTTCTGTCTACCCCTAATCAAATTAAGTGTTGCCACCTAGGCAGGGAACACCCTGTGTAGAAAACCATTTGTTTGAATGTGCCTCAGATGTGCTAATTAAGCAGACAGAACCACACTGTCAGGTGACTTTTTAGGCCTATATAAACCCAGTCAGAACAGCTATTCTGCCTGCAGCCCATATCCAAGTTGCCCATTATAAGTGGCATGACTACTGAACGAAACAACAAAGGAATAGGGAGTGATCACAGGACCATACCAATTGAATAATGTAGTCAAATATATAAGTGAGGTAATCAAAGAGATGGGTGCAAACTGTGAACTGAAAAGTGAATCAGAAAAAGGGGGAAGGGAAACACAAAATGAATGTGCACCCTAAAAGAATTCACTTATATGCACACCAAACTAGTGTAAAAATTAACTTTTAATAAATTCCTTAAAACATATATTACCAAAGTAATGTGTAATGTGAATTAAAAATGTATTAAATCAGAAATATCTGGCATCCGTGTCTTTGATTATTGGAGTCGTGCTATCCCAGATGTCCACTTAATATTAGTGGTATACCAGAGACAGGGGATGCTAAGAGTCAGGGTATTAACCCCTCTGGAGCAACGATGAGACCCAGTAGTAAGAGTATATAGTGGTTCACAAGTAGGTGGCCAACAGATTAAGCTTCCTTGCTAGATGGACCAGCACTGCGCACTGCAATGAAGGCTTAGGTGTATTAAAGTACAAGTGCCTGGATAATAAAGCTAGCACATATACTGTAGTGTAATGATGATACAGACACTGCAGCATAAAACTGCCAGACACAGCAGTGCTGGGGTGAATAGCACAGTGATAACTGTGAAAGCGCCTCACATAGAGTGCAAGGAAAGCAGGCACACAAACTGTGAGAATAAATAAATGAACGACTAACTGCTAGGGTCTGCAAAGTTAGAACCAGGAGACTGCAGACACTACATTAAAACAGCTCCAAGTAGGAGACTGACAACATTGCGCGTCCAACGCGCATTTCCCTCCAGCAAAGGAGCTTCTTCAGGGACAAGTTTTACTGGGGGAGAGAGGTCTGAACCCTTTTATACCCCTTCAATACCCTAATTACAAAATCAATTGCTATCAGCTGTTGCACATGCACACTGATCTCACTCACAAACTGACTCGGCAAAGTAATCAAACACCAATACATGTAATGTCAAAGAGAACCCCATTGTTTGTACCTTTATTAGGCATAGTCCCATCATAAACCGGCTGTTCGTAAAGTTTTTAAAGCCATAAACCGTGATCGCCACATACAGTATCTAATGCGCATGTGCAGGGACTTAGACACTATTTCAATTCTAGTCCGTTCGCGCCGCGCATGCGCGGGAACTTAGATCTAGTTCCATGCTTTTCCGTATCTATTGCGCATGTGCGAGGACATAGAAAACATTTCTATATTTGTCCCGATACATTGCGCATGCGCGATTACTTAGACGTAGTTTCAATCGGGTGCATACACAGACGCGCATGCGCTGGACCTTATGCAACATTCAGTGTACGGATCGGCGTAAATCATTATATCGTACCACCGCGCATGCGCAAGAACTTAGAAATTGTTGAGTGTCCTCCCTCCGTCATTGTGCACATGCGTGGGGACTTTGAAATAATTCCGAACACTTGCATAAAGCGCTAGTGTGAACTGCGCATGCGTAAAAACTTAGAATTATTTACATTTGGTCTTTATGTACTGCGCATGCGTGAACACTTAGAATTTTTTTTGGCGATTCCTGGTAGTTTATACAGCGCATGCCCGGGGACTTAGGAATTATTTCAGAAACTGCCCAGACATAATGTTAGCACATGGGGATTCAAGATTACACAGGGGAGACAGATGTACATGGATAGAGTTATAATTATGCACATACATGGGGTACTGAGTATAGATAGAAGATAGGGGTATACAGAACCTATATTGCATATATTGTATTGGGTGATAATGCAAATAAAATTATTTGCAGTCCCTCATAAGTATATTCTAAAACACAATGTGTCAACTTACAATGCAGTGTTAGATAAATCAATTAAACAATTTGAAAAAGTATGACTGTATATATGTGTATAATTTATTATCTCTACTCGTTATATATAGCACATATACACACATTACACAGATACTAAACCCACTGCTGGGTTTAGAACTTAAGTATTATAGTCACTAGTCTAAATAATAATAATACTATAATCTATTTAATATTTCAATACCAAGGCTGGAAATTGTCATAGTGGACAATGAGGATGACATAACTGGATATCAGAGAGACAAGTAAAATGTATATACATAATGTAAGTAGTTAGCAGGGTACATATGTTCGACCAAATAGTCCCTTGCTTAAATGAAGGGCGTAAAAGTAAACCCCTCATTAAGACCATTGGGGCTCCTAGTTTTTAGCTTGTAAATCCATTCTGCTTCAATACGAAGCAGGGATTGGTCAGTGTACCCACCTCTCATGGGACATTTCAACTGATAAATGCCCATGAATTTGATGGCATTAATATCGCCGTCATGACATTGTGTGACATGTCTAGCCACGATGTCTCAGCAGAGTGTTTGATGGAATTAATGTGTTCAAGAACACGTCTACGTAGCTGTCTGGTCGTCTTGCCAACGTATCTCTTACCACAATTGCATGTGATAAGATAGATAACGTTGGTTGTGCGACAATTGATTAAACTATCCACACAGAATTGTAAAGTATTGTCATGATTGGCGAATGTTTTGCCAACATTGATGTGTCTGCACGCTTTACATCCCTGGCAACGGTGCATGCCTTTCACGGGACTCAACCAAGTAGTGGTCCTAGCCCGCTGGAAGTGGCAGTTCACTAGAGAATCCCGTAGGTTCCTAGACCGCTTGCTGGTAATAGTGGGTCTAAGGCCTATAACCTTCACCAGATCGTCATCTGCCTGAAGAAAATGCTAGTGTCTAGCAAAGATCTGTTTAATAGCCCACCATCTTTTATTAAAGGTGCCAATGACTCTGATTGTTTTGTCCTGTACCTTCTCCTTATTACTGGACAGGAGTGAGGCCCTATCACTGTGTAGTGCCCGATGATAAGCCTTGTTCAATGTTTTGATGCTATATCCACGGTTGAGGAACCTGGATCGAAGTTCTTTGGATTGAGTGGTGAATTCTTCGATCGTAGAGCAGTTATGCCGGAGACGGAGGTACTGCCCTATTGGGATACCCGCTACCAAACTCCTGGGATGCTGGCTCTGTGCCAGTAACAAACTGTTGGTTGCTGTGCTTTTCCTAAACACCTTGGTTTGTATGTTACGCTCATGATCAACATAGATGTTCAAATCTAAGAATGTTATTGAGGTGGTACTCAGCACAGTAGTAAGCCTCAGATTAAGCGTGTTTGTATTCAGCTTTTCAACAAATTCGTGCAACAGTTGACTAGTTCCTTCCCAGAGTAGCAGGATATCATCTATGTACCTGATCCACATAGAGATGTGGTCAGTGTACATAGATAGTTCCTCATTAAAAACGTGGGTATGCTCCCACCAGCCCAGGTACAGGTTGGCATACGTTGGTGCACAGGCTGTGCCCATTGCCGTACCTTGGGTCTGGTGGTAATACAGCCCATCAAAAACAAAGTAATTGTGTATTAAGACGTAGTTCAGTAGGTCTAACACAAATGAGTTATGTCTATTGAACCTACAGTCCCTAGTTGTTAGAAAGTGTCTGACAGCAGTAAGACCATTCTTGTGGACGATGGAAGTATATAACGATTCAACATCTAAACTCACAAGGATGGTCTGAGATGTAACATGGATGCCATCCAGTCTCTTTAGTGTGTCTTTCGTATCCTGAACATACGATGGGAGGCTGATGACAAAATCCCTCAGGACCTTATCCAGATATATGCTGCTGCCTTCGGACAAACAATTGTTGCACGAGACAATTGGGCGACCAGGGGGGGACTGTAGGCGTTTATGTACCTTGGGTAAAGTATAAAATATCGCCACAGTTGGTGACTTGCGGTACATAAAATCAAACTCACTTTGGCTTATCATGTCTGCATCAAGTGCATCCTGTAAGATGTTCAACAGTTCTAATTTATATTCAGATGTAGGACTACGTTCCAGGGTCTCATAGCAATCTTTGTCATTGAGAAGTCTCATGTTCTCCTTAACATAGGCTTCAGTATCTAATATAACAATGTTTCCACCTTTGTCAGATGGTTTAATGGTATAGGCTTTGTTAGACATTAAATCTCTTAGGCCAGCTCATATACTCTTACTACTGGGTCTCATCGTTGCTCCAGAGGGGTTAATACCCTGACTCTTAGCATCCCCTGTCTCTGGTATCCCACTAATATTAAGTGGACATCTGGGATAGCACGACTCCAATAATCAAAGACACGGATGCCAGATATTTCTGATTTAATACATTTTTAATTAACATTACACATTACTTTGGTAATATATGTTTTAAGGAATTTATTAAAAGTTAATTTTTACACTAGTTTGGTGTGCATATAAGTGAATTCTTTTAGGGTGCACATTCATTTTGTGTTTCCCTTCCCCCTTTTTCTGATGACTACTGAACAACTGAAGTTTAAAAGGAAGTTCAAAAGAAGTGAGGAAGAAGTGGACACTCCATCTGGCCCTGATTCCTGCATTTGAACTACGCTGGAAAGGAGGATATCATCAATACCAGACTGCATCATTACTGCTGTGATGCTGCCATTACCATTTATATTTGCTGTGACATCACTTCTTCTCTAATTATACACTCCTTTTTACCAGCCTCAGTATAACTCTTTTCATATATCTCCATCTCTCCTTCCTTCACCACTTCTCTTTTCACATGAACTCCTTTCTTACCTGCGTCCTCTGACACCATACAGCTATATCCCCTGCACTAAAAAACACCCCTACAAATCATCCTCACACATCCTTTTTCTATCCATGCTTCTCCTCCTTGCTTCTGGGGATATCTCTCCCAATCCTGGTCCTTGTCGTATTCCTACATGCGCTCGACCTCGCCTGCCAACTGCAACCTCTACTCCTTCTGGTGTCAACCCCTCCAACCTCATACCCATCCCCTGATACTCTACTCAAAACACCCTCAGCAGCCTCTCCTTCCTCCATCTCCGCTCAGGACTTTGCTGACTATTTTAAGGAAAAGGTGGAATCCATACGTCAGAACATCCCCTCTGTTTCTTCTTCCCATCCTACACCTCTTCCTAACTCTCCTCCTGCCTTCCTTGACTCTTTTTCCACTGTCTCAGAGGAGGATGTGTCGCTGTTGATCGCCTCTTCTCCCTCTACCACTTGTCCTCTTGACCCCATTCCCTCCCATCTCCTAAAACCTCTTGCTCCTACTACAATCCCTACGCTCACACACATGTTTAACTCCTCCCTCTGCTCTGGAACCTTTCCATCCTCCTTCAAACATGCAACAGTCATACCATTACTCAAAAACAGCAAGCTTGACCCTACCTGTCTTTCTAACTATCGACCTGTCTCCCTCCTGCCTTTTGCCTCTAATCTCCTTGAACGTCTTGTATTCTCTCGCTTGCTCCATTTCTCAACACCTATTCTCTCCTAGACCCTCTACAATCCGGCTTCCGCACTGCTCACTCCACGGAAACAGCCCTCACTAAAATAACTGACGACCTCCATGCTGCCAAAGATAGAGGTCATTACACTCTGCTCATATTACTCGACCTCTCTGCAGCATTTGATACTGTGGATCACCCTCTTCTCCTTCACATTCTCCATACTCTTGGTATTCGGAACAAAGCTCTATCCTGGATCTCATCCTACCTCTCCCATCGTACTTTCAGTGTCTCTTCTGCTAACACCTCCTCCTCCTCTATTGATTTCTCTGTCCTGGGACCTCTTCTCTTTTCTCTGTACACTCTCTCTCTAGGTGACCTAATAACATCTTTTGGGTTTAAATATCACCTCTATGCTGACGACACACAAATATACTTTTCAACACCCGACCTTACACCTGCTATACAGACCAAAGTTTCTGAATGTCTCTCTGCTATATCATCCTGGATGGCCCTCCGTCGCCTTAAACTCAACATGGCTAAAACAGAGCTCCTCATACTTCCTCCCAAACCTGGCCCTACTACCTCCTTCCACATTACTGTTGGAACTACGATCATTCACCCAGTAGCCCAAGCACGCTGCCTAGGGGTCACAATCGACTCCTCTCTCACATTCGCCCCTCACATTTAAAACATTTCTAAAACTTGTCGCTTTTTCCTCCGCAATATAACAAAGATACGCCCTTTCCTCTGTTGCTCGACTGCTAAAACTCTGACTCAGGCCCTCATTCTCTCCCGTCTTGATTACTGTAACCTCCTGTCCGGCCTTCCTGCCTCTCACCTGTCTCCCCTACAATCTATCCTAAATGCTGCTGCCAGAATCACTCTACTCTTTCCTAGATCTGTCTCAGCATCTCCCCTCCTGAAATCCCTCTCCTGGCTTCCAATCAAATCCCACATCTCACACTCCATTCTTCTCCTCACTTTTAAAGCTTTACACTCTTCTGCCCCTCCTTACATCTCAGCCCTAATTTCTCGCTATGCACCATCCCGACTCTTGCGTTCTGCTCAAGGATGTCTTCTTTCTACCCCCTTTTTATCTAAAGCCCTCTCCCACCTTAAACCTTTTTCACTGACTGCCCCACACCTCTGGAATGCCCTTCCCCTCAGTACCCGACTAGCACCCTCTCTATCCACCTTTAAGACCCACCTTAAGACACACTTGCTTAAAGAAGCATACGAATAGCACTGTGAACATTCTGGGCACATGATACATAAAGCTTGGCCCCCTGCAGACGCACTTACCAGAACTTCCTCCTACTGTCTCTGTACGTTCTCCCTACATACCAATTAGATTGTAAGCTCCTCGGGGCAGGGACTCCTCTTCCTTAATGTTATGTTTATGTCTAAAGCACTTATTCCCATGATCTGTTATTTATATTATCTGTTATTTATTCGATTACCACATGTATTACTACTGTGAAGCGCTATGTACATTAATGGCACTATATAAATAAAGACATACAATACAATACTTAGCTGAGAGTACTGTAGGGACAAGCGGCAGGTCAGCTGGCCTTCAGGAAGGTGGGGGTCGAGCAGGCAGCGTACGGGTGTCACAGAGGCTCTGCGGTGGACCGACAAGCACAGGGCGCCGCCATGTTGTGTCTGGCACATGCGCAGTACCAATGCGCGATGGGAGACACTGAGGAAGTTTGCGTATGCGCAGTGAATAGCGCGCGAAGGCTGGCCAATAGAAGAGAGGCTCTGAGCTGAAACTACAATTCCCATGAGCCTCAGCAGGGACAAGTGATGCCAGGGAGCGAATAGGAGGGGAGGATTGCTGGCAGGCAGGAAAGGGAAACGTGGGGGAGAGACCATGCTAGCCAGTGCGCCCCCGGGAAGCAAGGGGAGAGGAGGTGTGTGTTGCAGGGGGTCGTGACCCACTGCATAGGCCAAAGATTCCCCTTAGGCCCCAGTGCAGGTCCTGAGTCACCACTAGCTTGTGGTACTGCAGGGAACTCCCACAGATAGGGACAGCATACCCTTTATTGAGATCAGCAGACAGGGACACAGCGTCTTCGTGTGCTGCGGTGAGAGTGGTGGTTTGGGATCAAGCTGCTGGACTCAAGTACAGACTCATAGGAGACTACACTGGATCAGAGGATCCTTTGTGAAGTACAGTTACTGGCTGCTGGAGCAGTCGGAAGGTATTATACTAAGTGCACCAACACCGGTACCTGCAGGCGCTGATCCCACCTTGGGGGAGGGTTCTTTGGGGACACTGAGGGTTGAGTGACCAAGGGACTGGTCCAGTACATTGGACACGGTGTGGGGTACACGCGGTGGTGGAAGAGACATTACTCCAGGGTGGAGGTGGCAAGGCCACAGGTGTTATATTATTGTATTTCCGTATCTGCTTGCATGGTGATTAGTTATATATGTATGTTTATGTTCTGCATTCACTTATAGTAAACCGTTATACTATATGGAATATCATTGTTATTCTTGTCCAGGGGAATCTTACTAATTGGGGATCCTGGGCAAGTGGAGGCGCTGCCAAATATATATTGTTGCCCCAGGCTTCCAGCTCGCGGAGGCCCAGATCTCACTGAGCCAACAGGTATACACAGCAGTAGTAGTCTTTCTGTGTCAGTAGGAAATACGGCTACATATGCAATACCAGCCAGAATCTCAAGCCGCTGAACGCGAAATACTGGTCCCCTCACGTCTAAAAACGTGTTAAATCAATGAACAATGAAACCAGTAAACACTACAGTACTGTATATGCAGTATACTGTATACAGAACTGTACATGCTGACAAGGGCTACTGTCGGTTGAGTGACATTCACTGCACTGTATGTTACATGTTGACAAGGGCTATAAAACATTAGTACTTTATTTCCAGTACTACAGCAAGTGTATTAAATGTACTGCTCAAGAGCAATGAAACCAGTCAACACTTTATAACACAAAACGTATTTTTTATTAGACGAAAACGTAGTTACTGCAATTTGTGGTTATACAGTACATACGTATAAAGATATATATTCAGTACTGAAGTCTGATTGTACACATACAGTTCTGTATACAGTACTTTAGATCTTTTTTTATTGCATTTTGTGTTTGATGTTACGATTCATGGATCCAGCTGTGCATATCCTCCGCCGTGTCTACAAACGTGATGCCTAAAGTACTTGAGAACAAAATGTTAGTTTTGTGAGGTGAGGTTTCTAACACTGCATACAGTACTTAGCCGAAACGCATGCGCAATATTAACAACCATCACCCACCAAAGCATGGACTAGTGTAGCCTTCGAGACAAGATACAAATTCATTAAATAGATACAGTATGATGGTTTCCAGCACTCAAAAAATGAAAAAATAAGTCAAAGACATCAATAGAAAACTAACAGTAATGTATTGAAACAATACATGTATAACATAAGCCAACCCTATTGTAGGCTAGGAGGGAGCCTAACATGAAAAAAAAGGGCTAAACAAAAAATCACAAGTCTGGAGAGGGAGGGAGGTGGGGGAAAAATTGTGGGGAATAACAACCATAGGGGAAAAAGAAAAAGCAGTAGACAAAAAAGATAAAAACACGGGTGACGTATAATATACGGTAAGGTAAAGGTGATATATTATAGGGGGGCAACTACTGTTTCAGGAACAAAGACTCCCCTTCCTCAGGCCCGTTCCCACAAACTAAAATAGTCTGTGGTACTTCCCTTTATAAAATCCCTCCACCTAAACATCCCTCAAAAAAATCAGCAAGAAGACAGAAGTCCATTAATACATGCTTTATACTAAAGTCAACTGTTGATCATTTGTCAATCACCCCCTGATGTCACAGGTGACGCGCGCCAATCACAACCTGCGCGCAGGCACTGCACCGCTAGGAGAGGATACACTGCAGGGCCCGCCTCCAGGGTCCGCCCCCGTGATGACATGAGCAGCGCTCAGCGCGTTCCGACTACGCGCAGACGCCGCACGAACACAGGCACTCAAGGGGTTAATGCTATCCATTATTCCACAGCTGCTACTGACTCCGCACCTGCATATCGGTACACAGCGTGCCTGCAATTACTCCTTACCCTACAGCTGTGGGCTGCCCTGCATTCATTATTCTGCAGATGTGTACTGCCTTTCCATTGGCTACCTGCTCTTTAAATGCTCAATGAGCCCTCCTCCAAACTGGCTGAGCATAAACTCTTGTCAGTGTGTTCTTATCTCAAGCTTCCTGGTATCCTGCCTTGCCTTGTCTTTCTTCCAGTTCCTTTGACCACTGCTTGCGCCTGGACTCCTGACTTCTGACCCCTGGACCATGGCTACGGACTCGACTATTCTGATCTCTCTCTTCCTGGACCCCGGCACCACATCAACGATCATCCGACCTTCTCCTCTCCTTGACCACGGAAAGTAGCTCAACTAACCAGACCACTCTTTCTCTGACCCGGCTTCTTGACTACCACTCTGCATTCCAGACGTGTCTGCTCGGTTGTTGGGCGGTGACTATCAATATCCCCACCTCAGCCTCACGGTCCCACCTTGTTTGTGGTGAGCACTCGTGACAGTATGCTAGGCCCAACAAACATGGAACCCACTGAAGTGGGTAGACTCTTGACCGCACATGTCATTATGTTTGACAAATATCTGGAGTTAAATAACCAGCGCATGGACATGCTCCAACAGTCGGTTCAAACTATTACCGATCTGATGCAACGCTTCTCTTCCCACTCGGCAATCTCTGCGGCAGTGCTCCCTGCTCCTATTCCTGTGGCTGCCGCTTCTGAACCACAATTGCCTACCCCCAATCGCTATGGCGGTGACCTGCATGGGTATCGCGGTTTCTTCAATCAATGTTTCATTCAATTCCAGCTGATGCCCTATCGCTTTATGTCTTCCCATTCTAACGTAGCATACACCATCTCCTTGCTGATTGACGATGCCCTGGCATGGGTCTCTCCCATCTGGGAGCTGAGGACGGATCTTTCCAGCGATATCGTATTGCTCACCAAGGAGTTCCGTAGAGTGTTTGATACACCAGGACGCAAGGTAACTGCTACCTCCTCCCTCTTGCATATCTCCAAAGGGAACCGTCCAGTGGCCCGTCATGCTCTAGAATTTCGCACAATCGCTGCAGAGACTGGTTGGAATGGTGAGGCTCTAACTGCCGCCTTCTGGCAAGGTCTTTAACAGAATATGAAGGACGAACTGGTGGCACAGGAACGGCCCCCTATCTGGAGGAGCTTGTTGCTCTTTGTATCCGAGTAGACCAGCTGTTACAGGAGAGAAGATCCGAGAGAACCCAGCGCAAACAAGGTATACAATCCCCTCTTAATTTCTTCTCAGTTTTGTCAACCCAGCTTCTCTGGACACGGACGAACCCATGGAACACTGAGGCAATAAGCTATCTTCTGGCGAGAAACAACAGCGACCCCATGCCGGCCTATGTCTATACTGTGGCAACATCGGACACCAGGTCCTTGTCTTTCCCCATAAGTCGGGAAACGCCAAGGGGGTTTATCAGAAAATCCTCTTCTCCTGCAGGATCCGGGTTTTTGTTCATAAAGAAGGATGGTACCCTCAGACCTTGCATCGATTATTGGACTCTTAAGATCACAATAAAGAATCGGTACCCCTTACCACTAATTTCTGAACTTTTTGACAAACTACAGGGGGCCATTATCTTCTCCAAATTGGATTTACGTAGAGCTTACAACCTGGTAAGAATCCGTCATGGGGACGAATGGAAAACCGCCTTCAACACCTGGGACAGACACTACGCATACCTTGTAATGCCGTTTGGCCTTTGTAACGCCCCAGCAGTTTTCCAGGAATTCGTCAATGAGATTTTCAGGGACCTCCTTGGCCAGTTTGTCATTGTTTATCTCGATGATATCTTAATTTTCTCAAAATCCGTACAGGAACATCCGGGTCAGGTTAAACAGGTACTTCAATGTCTACAAGAAAACCACCTATTCGCTAAGTTGGAAAAATGTCAGTTTCATCAGACCTCGACAACCTTCTTAGGTTATATCATATCTGATACCGGTCTTGCCATGGATCCAGCCAAAGTTAAAGCAGTGTTGGATTGGCCTCGTCCCACAACACTAAAGGCCATCCAATGCTTCCTGGGCTTTGCAATAACTACCGAAGATTCATATTGAACTTCTCCTCTGTAGTAGCTCCCTTACAGCCCTAACACAGAAAGGTGCCAACCCCCGCCCTATGGTCTTCTGCTGCTAATCTGGCATTCAAGAAATTGAAATCTGCATTCGTCTCAATGCCTGTCCTCATTCATCCAGATCCTATTTTAACCTTCACCCTAGAAGTGGACGCCTCTGACGTTGGGGCCGGAGCAGTGTTGTCTCAGAGAAAGACACCTCAGGCCAAACTTCACCCATGCACCTTCTTCTCCAAAAAAATTTCCTTGGACGAATAAAATTATGATGTAGGCAATCGAGGACTCCTGGACATCAAGATGGCTCTGCAGGAATTGAGGCATCTGCTCGAGGGCACTGAGAATCCTATTACCATATTGACGGATCTTAAGCATCTCGTGTACATCGAAGGCACTCGTCGGTCCCTTCTTTTCCCAGTTTAACATTATCATTTCATACCTTCAAGGCTCTAAGAATCTCAAGGCAGACGCACTCTCTCATCAGTTCCTGCTTGATGACAAGGCTGAAGACCGAGAGAGGACAATTCTGTCACCAAAATGCATAATCTCTGCGAACACTTTCGATTCTTTGGAGAACATCGTGCAAGGACAGTCCAACATTCCAGAGGGTCTCAAAGTCCCAGATGGTGGCTTTTTTACCGCACATGTGTTTCGAAGGAAGGTTATAGAATGGGGTCAATCCTCTAAGAGTTTGGGACATCCTGGTACTAGGAGAACCACTGATCTACTAGAACTGACTTTTTGGTGGGCTGGAATGTGGAAGGAGATCAAGAAATTTGTCACCTCTTGCACTACTTGTGCTAAAAATAAGACGCCTCGCATCAGACCCACAGGCCTGCTCCAACTGGGGACCCCTGACTATACCCGAGATACCCAAATCACTGTGCCCCTTTTTACCTTTCTGGTCTGTGCTGAAGCAGGGACTCCTGGCGGTGAGCTGTAAGAATGTTTTCAGGGTATGATTTTGACCGGGCTTTGTGCTTCAAGGTTTCTGAGAGTCTGACCTGATTCCCGGCTACCTTTTTGGGGTATCCAGTAACTCTGGAACCCAGCTACATAGCCACAATCTGAAAAGACTTTCTCTCGCAAAACCCACTCTGAAACTCATTGCATAGCAATTTCTGCTTCTTGGCACTCCTAGAAAGGCAAAACCACAAGAATTCTTTATTGTCGCATATTTTATACAGTGCATAGTAGTACATACACGACAGCCAGGTCCAAGAGTTGACACTCTAGGACCTCACCACGTGACTAAGGGGCAATCAAGTAGGCTTGACCTTTATTAGTGAACCTGGTTACCCCCTCACCGTCAAATTGGCTATTACTGAACTTAACTCATTGAGAACTCTTGAATGTATGCCATCGGGCCAGAACACAGCCAATGCCGGTCACAAGCCTGGATGAAAAATGGTGGAGTGTTGGTTCCCGTGGCGACAGAACTGGAAAATTAGCCAAGAACCCAATGGAAGGACAACAATTATGAAGCGGGGAAACACTAGAGGATGTATTGAACATCCTGCCGCTAGCCTCTACAATGCATCGCTTCCTTCCTTATAGAAGATGAAGCGATGTCGTTTACGGAGAATACCTACCTACCATCCCCCGATACCTAACATGCCTTATTTACTTAATTTTTTTTCAAGCTGCCTATGAACTTCTTCCTCAGTTAACCAATTGTTCATTAATATGGAGGTTGTGGGTTCCTCCTGTGGCACTACAATTGAAATTGATTCTTCCCTGGTAAACACAGAGGCAAAGAATTTGTTAAATAGCTCTGCTTTTCCATTATCTCCAATAATCTGCCAGCCCATCTCACATTGAAAGGGTCCTATATTTTCTTTTCTCATTTTTTTGTTATTAATGTACTTAAATAACTTTTTAGGGTTGATCTTACTTTCTGTTGCAATCCTTTTTTCATTATCCATTTTTGCTAATTTGATTGTCCTTTTGCAATTTTTGTTACATTCCTTATAATTCTGATACGATGTCTCTGTTCCTTCTGACTTAAAGAATCTAAACACCTTCCTCTTCTTGTCCATTTCCTCCCCTACGAACTAAGGGGAAAAGGGGGAGGGGAAAGAGAACCCTCGCTACTGCTGGGCTGGAGGTGACTGGAGTGGAGGTGCTGCTATTAGGAGGAATAATGATACGACAACAACAAAAGAGCAAGAGCCCCAAGGAGAGCACTCAACCACTAGTTATAGGCTGGTGTACTACAATGATAGTGTTGAAAGGGAGGAGTGAGTGAACCATAAAATATATAAGTTTAATTGAGTCGTAACTCAGAAGGTTAAAATATGGGGGAACGCTGTGAGTCCAGTGTTATACTATTGTAAGCCAGTATACAGCGAATTAAAATAAAGGACGGATGAACCAAAATGAAAGTCACTGTGCTATATAAACTCTTACAGAGCCTAATAATGGCTGACATCCACTACCTAGAGTGCTAGGGGACACCACCGCAGTATATGGTAAGTGGTGCACCTGAGATAGTGGTGTCGGCTGTTACGTGTAGAGGTAGATAGTCACAGTGAATAACTATAAAGCCCAATGACGTGAAGGTCAGTAAGATGTCAGGTGCAAGTCATTCCAGTATACAAGTAGTGCATACATACACGTTAGGATCCTGTATGTGAGCAGTCCTATATAGGGAGTACTGTCTAGTCTCCTAGGGTGCACATATATAGCATATCAGGCTAACCATAAGTTTTTGCAACAGCCCCACAATATGTGTGGAGTGATGTTACAGTAGGCTACGCCATGAGTGTAATCACATACAGTAGAGGCAACTCTTATTCGAACAAAAACCAGTGGCAATTCCCCAAAAAACCCAGGAAACACCCAGGTACATTCTGAATACATGCCTTAAACTTTCCTTAAACTAGCCCCAGCATTTCTGCATTGATTAATTGCCTATCAGATTAACAGCGGGGGTCCCTGGCAGTCCCATTCAAACTGAATTGGAATGCCAGGGATCCCTGCTGTGTTAATCCTATGGGTCGTTAGTCAATGCAGAAATGCCTTAAACATGCCTCAAACTAGCCCAGAACATACCCAGCACATACCCAGAATGTAACCCGGCTAGTTTACGGCAAATGTTAGAATAAACGTTGCCTCTACTGTATGTTCACACATGCATGAACACGGTAGCCACCTGTATTGCATAGGTCCAAGAGTCAGTAATTGCTATGACAGTACACACGTAGTGCCTGTTAACATGTGAAGATCAAAGGGTTAAGACCCTGCAGTACCAGTGCATATATCCAGACAACGTGGAGGGCAGAGTAGTTGCTGCTCTCACGGTGCACCAATCATGCCAGTTAGCGTGAAACATATGTTCATGTGTGCATCCTGACAGTGTGAGATGTAAAGTCAGTGGCTCCTATCACAGTACACAAGTAGTGCCTGTTAACATGAAAATCATGAGAATCACAATTGTGTCTGTTAGCCTGGAACATGTATATGCATCCAATCAGTGTGAAAGGCAAAGTCAGTGGCTCCTATCACAGTACACAAGTAGTGCCTGTTAACATGGAATATGTGCAAGTCACTGGGTTCATTCGTCCTTAGAGAGCAGACGTACCTCTTAAAGCATGGCCGGGCACCTTATATATTTTATGGTTCACTCACTCCTCCCTTTCAACATTATCATTGTAGTACACCAGCCTATAACTAGTGGTTGAGTGCTCTCCTTGGGGCTCTTGCTCTTTTGTTGTTGTCGTACCATTTCCTCCCCTACCTGTTTATTTAGCCACATTGGTTTTGACTTATTTCTTTTATACTTATTACCCAAGGGTATACACTGATGAGTGTGTTTTTCTAACATTGTTTTAAAGACTTCCCATTTATCTTCTACATTGTTCCCTGCAAAAAAATCATCCCAGTGTATTACTTGTAGATTAGTCCTCAGTTTATTAAAATCTGCCTTTCTAAAGTTTAAGGTCTTTGTTGAACCCAAGTAATCTGTTTTTTGATCATTTATTTCACATGAGACCATGTTATGATCACTGCTACCCAAATGTTCCAGGACTTGAATATTTGCTATTACTTCTACATTGTTTGATATTACCAAATTCAGTATTGCCCCTCTCTTGGTTGATTCCTCAATAATTTGGGTCATATGATTGTCTTTAAGCACCCCCAAAAACCTGTTTAATTAAAATCACCCATTATGCAAACATGACCTAGTTTTGATGCCTTCTCCATTTGCAAAAGTATTTTAGCTTCCTCAATCTCACAGATATTTGGTGGTTTATAGCACATCCCTACAAACATTTTCTTTATACTTTAACCTCCACTGCTATTTTCTATCCACAAGGTCTCTACATTCCCTTCATAAACATCTTCTCTTATAATAGGTTTTAGATCCGGTTTAACATATAAGCAAACTCCACCTCCTCTTCTATTTGCTCGATCCTTTCGAAAAATGGAATAACCCTCTAAATTAACTGCCCAGTCATCAGTTTCATCCCACCATGTTTCAGTAATGCCTATGATATCATACTGCTCCCTTGTAACTATTAATTCAAGCTCTCCTATTTTATCTGTCGGGCTTCTTGCATTAGCAAGCATGCATTTCAGGTTTTTTTCAGCCTGTACTATTATCTTATCTTCTCCTTCCTTCCTGCGCCAAGTTGGTTTAGGCTTTAGAATTGTTCTAGTCTTATCTGTATTTACTATGAGCGTCTCGCTGCTTGTCAAACTTGCACTTGCCCCAATTCTACCTCCATAACCCTTTGTTTCCTCATCTATTCTATTTAGTTCGTTATCTGTTTCGTTCCCCTACCCCCTCCATCCTAGTTTAAAATCTCCTCCAACCTTTTTAGCATTCTCCCCCCTAGCACAGAAGATCCCACTTCATTGAGGTGCAATCTGTCCCTAGAATAAAGATGGCACCTATCAGAAAAGGAGTCCCAGTGCTCTAAAAAACCCAAACCCTCCTTCCTACATCACTTTCTTAGCCATGCATTAACCTCCCTAATCTCTGTCTCCCATTGGTAGTACAGTACATGGCACTGGTAGTATTTCCAGAAGATACTACCTTGGAGATCCTTGCCTTAAACTTTTGGCCTAGATCCCTGAAATCATTTTTTAGGACCCTCAATTTTCTCTAACTTTGTCATTGGTGACAACATGTGCCAAGACCACCGGGTCAATTCCAGCCCCCCCAACCCCTCCCCCAACAATCTGTCTACCAGATCTACAATGTGCCGAACCCGAGCACCCGGTAGGCAACAAAGTGTTCGGTTCATGCGGTCACGGCAACAGATTGCCCTATCTACCGTCCTAATAATGGAGTCCCCTACCACCACAATCTTTCTTTGTATTTGAGCATCCTGAGTCCCCTCTTTGCTGGAGGAACTATTCCCCTGGCTGCTAGAGGAATCAGTATCCCCCAGCCTTGCCATTTCTTTCATTCTTTTTTTTTTTTTATTGAGATTTTACAGGGAGAAACAAACAACATAATATTGCATATACTCAGGGAGATAGAAATAGACAGCTATAGCCGCTAGTTCTACTACATGGGAATTACATGCATCTCAAGTACAGTAGTTCAGATGTTTCGTTCTCATCCCCTGGACTAATGGATGTGTCCTCAGGCCATGCACCCCCCCCAGCCGGGAGAGCGAGCACCTGAGACCCTCGTCCTTCGTTTCCCCATTATTAAAAGGAGAGAGAAGAAAGTGGGGGCAAGAAGGGGAAGAAAAAGGAAAAGAGATGTCTATAAGGGAGAAGAAGGGGAGGGGAGAGGGGGGGAAAGGGTGGATAAGGAAGGGGGGGAGGGAGGTTCCCCCCCCGCCGGCGGCCCCACCCAGGACCAGCACCAGAATGCCTCTTGATGTCTTCGCTATCCAGCGTCCTCAAATTTTAATCGTAAGGCCACCCGTCCCAGACTTTGTTGAATTTGTCTACATTGTGTTTCAAAAGAGCCAATAAAAGCTCCATCGATCTGATCTCTCATTCTGGCTAGCACCCTTTGTCTACTAGGCGGTTTGATCTTCTTCCAATTTGTTGCGATTGAGCAGCTAACCGCTGTTAAGATGAACAATACCAGTTTTCTGGATGTGACAGGGAGCTCTTCCATGGGTTTCACAAGTAAAAATGTCAATGGATTCAACTGAACCTCCAATCCTCCCGTCTCCTCTATTAGGGAATGTATCATACCCCAGAATAGTTGTATACCTGGGCACGTCCACCAAATATGTGCCAGGTCTTCTATCTGGCCACACCCCCTCCAGCAGAGGTCAGATAGGCCAGGGAAGACCCGGCTCAGCCTACTCGGGGTGAGATACCAGTGGAATAGAATTTTATAGATGTTCTCTTTGATAGTGGTGCAAATTGACGTTTTGGCTGCTGCTTCCCAAATGTCCTCCCAGTCATCTATGTCTATATCTAAATTGAGGTCTTCAGTCCATTTTAGCATGTAGCTATGGTTGACGGGTATCTTGGACCGTGCTAACCCCTCATATAGTCTTGAGATCAGACCCTTCCGATACGTCCCTACTGAGCATAACTTCTCAAAGTTGGTTGATTTCTCAAACTTATGGCTTGGAGAGACCACCATCATGAAGTGTCTGATCTGAAGGAAACTGAACGTTGGGAGAACCACCGGGTGGTATTTCTTCTGTAATTCTGGAAAAGACATGAGTTTTCCTCTGTCTATTAAGTCTGAAGCCTTTGTTATATTAGCCTTTTTTAATTGTTTAAAGTCTCTAGGCTCGCAACCCGGGGGGGGGGGGTTGCCAAATAACTGAGTGTTTTCTGAAGGGGAAGACGTTAAACTATATTTAGTTTTAGACTTAGACCATATCTTCCACGTGCATCTCATAGCTCCCAGGTTTGTCTTGTCCAACATTATCTCTCCTCCCCCCCCAGACCACAGCAGGGCCGGGACGGAGAGGGGAGAGACACAGGAGGCCTCAATCTCCAACCAGCAGCAGGACGCTGGGTCGTTATTCCAAGACCACCAGTTTTAAGTGGGCTGCTAGATAATATTTAAATATATCTGGCACTCCCAGGCCTCCACACTCCTTCGGTGCCATCATGATTGATCTCGCCACTCTAGGTTTTTTGTCGTTCCAAATGAATTAGAGAATTCTATTCTGAATATTTTTCAGGTCCGCGACTGGGACATGGATCGGCAACGTCTGGAATAAATACAGTAGCCTAGGAAGAATGTTAATTTTTATGGACGCTATCATTCCTAACCACGACATCTGGTATTCATTCCAGCTCTGGAGATCCTTTTTCATTTCCGCGAACAGCGGGGGGAAGTTGTGTTTATACAACGCTCCATTGGAATTCGCAATTTTGATCCCAAGATACTTGATGCTATTGGAGCTCCATTTGTAGCTAAAATTTGCTTGCAGAAGCTTTACCTCTGGGGGGGTCAGGGATAGGTTTAGGGCTTCAGATTTGTCGCTATTGATTTTATACCCCGACACCTGGCCAAATTCAGCTTTGCCATTTCTGCCCTGAGACTCCCAATATCTTCACTCAACATGGCAAATTTATTGGGATGGGTCAGCTCAGAACTGACCTGCCTTTCCCTACTGTCCCTGAGAACATGTAGACTCTCGGGTAGGTACCCCTGTCGCAACTGGATCATTATTGTGGTTTCTTGGTCTGCTAAATCTTTTGCGAACATTACACATATAGCTCTCCCCTGGTTGTTCTATCGCGAAGCCCAACACACAGTCATATCCATGATTGCATTACTATGATGTAGAGTTTAATTGAGTTGTATGCCGAGTTCCTTGCTCCCAAACCTTCCAGAAGTGTGTCCATCACTTCCCGTTCCTTTCGATTTGATTGAAACTTCCCTTCTCCCCAATTAACAAAATTAGACATTGATTAAATATATTTTGCCCTTGCAAAATAATTACGGCAATAGCGATTAATAAGGGCAATATGAAACAAACTAAAATCTACAACTATACCTTGTACCATACAGTACATGTGCCATTGAACAACTGCAAATGGCCTTCCTGAGCAAAATGCCTTTGTGGGAATGGGCCATTGCAGCAGACTATGGTCTGACTTAAAATCATTAGAAATCCTCCCCAGGGAGGTCAGTACGCCGCACAGCCGTGGAATAAAAGCTTCAGGAAAGGCTGATCAGTGTGGCATGAAACTTTAATAGAACATAGTGCAAACGGATCCTCTTGACGCGTTTCAGCCCGTCAGGCCTTTGACAAAGGTCAAAGGACAAAGGCCTTTGACAAAGGCCTGACGGGCTGAAACGCGTCAAGAGGATCCGTTTGCACTATGTTCTATTAAAGTTTCATGCCACACTGATCAGCCTTTCCTGAAGCTTTTATTCCACGGCTGTGCGGCGTACTGACCTCCCTGGGGAGGATTTCTAGTGTTCCGGTGCCTGCTGCCTGCACGCCGGGCTGTGTATGGTGTATCTGTGTCTCCTTGCTGCATCCGGAAGTACCGGCACTGCCGCCGGTCAGGTGACCACCCACCGCGATCGAGCGGGTGCAGGGTTGGCGGCAGAAGAGATTGCTGGCGACGTGAGAGGATCATCCCATCAAGAGACAACGCAGACAGAGGGACACACAGCATTGTTCATGCAGGAAGACAGACGGGCCACTTCATTACGTCCCCCAGTGCAACTGTAAGTTATCTTCCTTCAAGTTTTTCTCCAACCTCATTGTGCTTATAGCTAGCCAGTTGCAGAGAATTACATGTAATCAATAACACACTGGGGGATAGTGGCAGTTATCAACCAGATTTATTGTCAAAACACCATTTCACAGCTGCAGCTACACTTTCTGAGCGCCTGGTGGGTTAACTGGCTGTTTACCCGTTTTCACATTTGTGACTTAAAATCATATTTTATTAATACATGTATGCAAAAAAATGGTATCTAGGGACATTTATAAAGGATCCTTGAAATATTACATTCATTCTGGTCGCAATACATGGTACCTCCCCCCTGGGAACACCTATGGCTAGCAAGTGGTCAGCCCCCCCTCCCAATGGGGGTCCTAAGCACCCTCTCCTGGATTCCTACCCCCATCACATACACCCCCATATTCCCATCCCAACATACCTAGCAAAACCCACCCCCTCATATCTACAGGGATGACTCGCATTCCTATTAGCCAATTTGTGATAATTGAGCCGTAAGTAATTCCTGCACATGGAGGGTGGATCTTAGGCATGGTAGGGGTTGGTAATGGGAGTAAGTGTCCTGGGGTGGGTAGCTACTTTGGACCTACGGGTGAACAAGTAAACCCTTGTTTGCCTGGGGGTGTTATTAAGGCAAGAAAGGCCTTACTAGTTTCTTTGCTATGCAAGGGGTTTAGGTAGTGTAGTGGCCGAGTGTTTATGTTATATTTAACCCCTTTCATGCGTGAAGGAATTCCTTTGCAATGCCTTGGTACCCTCAAGTATAATTTTCTGCCTTAGGGTTCTGTAATAAATCCTAATATATTACCATATGGTAGAACAGTGGGATATCATCCCCCACCAACCCCCTTCACAATTGCATTTCAAGTGATATTTAATGCTTATTGTAATTGCAATGTTATTTACCACATAGTAAACACAATTTTCTTATCGCTATCCAATATATAAATAAATCATTCTAAATGAATGCGGCGATACTTCATACATTTTAACACAGAACCATTTTTACCCTCTTACAGGATGCAATATGCCCTCAAGTTTCTTGTTTCATAGTTTCTTATTTTCCCGGTATTCAACTAGATGTAGCCAGCGTTATTGCACGAATTAACCCATCAATGCTGTCCAAATAAATTCATCAAATGATAACCTGGCAGCATGACATTTGCTTGGTTGGCGCTGCAGCACATCGCACATTAAAATGGAGCAATCCATGTGGTTTTTTTTATTAAATAAATCAGTTCTGTAGTACTAGATAAGTTTTTATTCCACTCAATGCCATTTTTAATTTGTTTTAATACTGTATAATGAGCATCCGTTGATGTCTATATCAGGTTTAAGCCCAACTCCCCAACAGTGCAAGATCTTTGTAACTTTCCTGCTTGCGATCAGTTGTTGGCAATGTTCCCAGCGGTTTATGCTGCAAACTGTAGCAATAGATAATGTTACTTTAACAGTATAAGAATACATTGTATTTGCTGAGTAACACTGACTGGAGGATTGATTGAAACTGAAAGGCAGCCATTTAGTGAACCCTAGAAAGCAGGATCTTTGCTGATCGATCATGGGAGAACTAATCAATCAACAGCTTAGGTAATTCATTTTCAATAAAGATAATCAAAGGCTTTTGATAATCAAAACAACTTTTTTATTTGAAGTGCCACTTGGACGGCCTCTATAAATGACATGCCCGCTTTGATCCAGAACATTGTGTTGATGAATGCAACAAGACTGCTACATTTGTACATGTTAAGATGTCAAGTTAAAAAAAAAAAAGCAACCGCCATAGACAACTTCTTTGATGTCATTTAAACAACAAGATTTCCTGAAGCAGTTCGTAAATGTTCAAGTTCAGTGGCTTTAGCTAAAACAGACTGAATGCCTTGTGCACAATGTGCGCTGTTTCCCTTTGTGTGGTGCCAAAAAGATGTCACAGTTATTGCAGATCAGCACTAGTATATCCTGGCTTCAGCAATTATTTTTGTTTTTAAACAGAATACAATCTGACATTGAAATTGTGAGCAAAGATATTCTGTAATAGATATACATGTCAGGAACAAAGTGTCTCTCTCTGGATGGATTCATGCCTGAAGAAATTTAAAGTACAGATTTAGCCAGGCTTACTGTCCCCAGCGCCACGGTCGAGCAAGAAAAAGTCTGTGGCGCTCGAGTTTGTGTTACCGCGATCGTGCCGCAGGGGTCCATGCTTCTCAATGGGACTCCCTGCAGCGTGAATCCTTCTGGGCCACAGCCGCAGTGAACACGGTAAGAATTGCTACATCTTGATGTTACATCTCTCAAGAACATAAATTAGCTTTTTAATAACTTTTAATCATAATAACTTTATTTATTTTGTGCTTTTCTCCCAATGGCACTCAAAGCGCTTCACACATTTACAGAAAATAATTTCCGAAAATAAAAAGTGAACGGAAGTGAAGAGGTTAAAGCACAAGTTTCACTTGTAAATGAAGGTTCTATTCAACCAACCCAGTGACAAGTGACAAATTAATGTAACAAGAATAATTATATACGTTGCAATGCAAAAACCGTAGTGGATACTGCAGCTCCGATGAAAAAATACTTTTTTCAATCGTCTTTGAAATTTTTTGGTGCAGGACAGAGCGCCTTTTGCAAGTGCATTTTCTTTTTTGTTTGTTTTAGTAAATTGCATATCTGTTCTATGGTCTGTTTTTATCTTATTTCAATGAGCGGAGGATCTGAGGTCTAATATTACAGGCAGTCCTCGGTTATCCAACGGAATCCATTCTAGAAGTAGCGTTGGATAGTGAAACTGTTGTAAAGTGAGTCCCATGTTAATCAGTGGTGGTGAGCGTTGGATAACACATTCCGGCGTCGAAAAAACGGCCCTTAGGGTTGCATTGTAAAGCGTTGGATATGCCATTCGTTGTAAAATGAAACGTTGGATAGCGAGGACTACCTGCACACTGAATCTCTGACCCCCATCCCACATCTGCAACACTGAGGCTCTAGTCACCACCTTGAGAGGTTTAACCTCTTCATTGCTTTATTCTAATGTAAAGCATGTGAGGGTGATGATTTTGGCTTTTTCTACCTCTACATTTTGAAGCTTTTTTGCTACGTTGCACTATTCCCCCCTCCCCCTTTTTTTTATACTTGCATATACGTGCGAGTATTTGCGCTCCATATCCTGCACGAAAATAAAAAGGAAAACATTTAAAGCTATAAAAGAAATCAAACACAAGCTACAAAAAATAAAAATATAGTTTGAACAGAATATAAAAAGGAATGATACTCTGAATGTTGGATAGGTTGTGGCTCACTCATCAAATGCCTGGGTACAGAGGTAAGTCTTAAGTCTATTTTTTAAGATTGCTATGGAGGGGGCATCTCGAACAGTAGGAGGTAGAGAGTTCCAAAGAGTAGGGCAGAATTACTAAAAGCTCAGGCCCCAAAAGAAGTCAGGGGCATTGTGGGAAATGTTAGAAGTCCTTTACCTGCTGATCAAAGTGAGCCATTGGGAGTGTAGCTTCAGCTATTCTGGACCAAGGCTCATACAGTATTTAGCATGTGAGTAAGTCCATGTAGCTTCACTCATCCCCATTTAAAGCACACAAAGGCCTTCTATTTTCTTCAACTTTATTGAGGGGAGTTAACAGAAGTATAAAAGTTCTATATGTGGATTGTGCTAGCAGATTTCTCTTGTCAGGAGAATAACCTATGAGAGGAAGGTGTTCTGCCATTGGGAGTGCTTCTCTGAGGGGAAGGTAAAAAGGATTTCCTTTTCTGAGGGAGCAGTGGAAGAAGTGTCTACTCACTTTGGCTGCTTGTTGGAAAAGAGGGAACACACTTTCCTGTCAGACAGGAATAGGCTAAGGGGCATACAATATGCAGATAAAGCAAAGGGAGAGGACTAAACCAAACTCAAATATGAGCATTGGGAGGTTGCCAGGGCAACTGACTAGAGGCTGTGTAAAAGGGATTACGTGTAACAACTATGTTGCAATGTACACAGCTCTGGCTGCTTCAGAGCAGGGAAAAAACTTGTAACTTTAGCTGGGGAGGCCTGGCAGCCTGAGAGCAGGAAAAATACAGAGAAATAAACAATCCTGTTCCAGGACATCAGCAATTCCGCGAAGTTTAGCTATAGTGCACAATAAATACAGGGATATCCAAGTAGCAAAAGTAGCACTTATGTACTATTATATCACAACCTTAATGCAATGTTACTATAATGATTCGATACTGCAAGTCGTGTTTCCTCTGTTATGTCCTATATGCTGCTAGCAGAGAAGGCTGTTGTCAGGTCTTGATAATTTCTAGTACATTTTATTTGACAGTGATTTTTTTGTGATTTTGTATCATTTTCAATTTTAGGAATAATTTAGCAACACTTTTTACAAAAGGATTTGCCACAGATTCCCATGTTTTTAAAAAAAAAAAATGGGTACAGATATGTCACACATCGTTGGGCGGTAAATAATGAAATAAATAGAAATAGCTGTGTTAGTCCAGTTGCAATAGTGGTAATTAATGGAATCAGAACTAATACTCATTTCAAGAGGAAGAGCTAGACTCAAGAGAGTAGAAGTTTGGCTTTAAAGAAGCAGTTCTACATTTTAGGTCAACATCAAAAATCTGACAAAAAAAAGGTCTCGGCCTTGAGGTGATTTGCCATTAAACTTAGCAAAGTAAGACAAGATTGACTGCAGGACACGTGATCAAAGTTTAAGCAAAATTGGAAATTTGTAAGGAGACAAAAAATGACCAATCCATAACCAATTGCTATGGTTCTGCTTTGTACTCTTTTTCCAAGAATAAAATCTGCAAAAGTCTTTGAAATATGACTTCTGGACTGGACTTTGTGGAATTGACTTTATAGAACATGAAGAAGGGAGGTGTAATCCCTCTTCTTTCTTACTCTTCCCCTAATTTCATTGACTATTTCTTAGTACCAGCTTTAATTTTAGATGCATGTAGATTACAGTAGATCTTTGTTGAAAAAAAGACAACCCGCAGGTTGCGAGGCACTCAGCACAACACTTCAGAGGACTCACGGGCTGTAGATTCCTTCACAAAGGATTAACAGTCAATTCTTAGTTCAAATCACCATTTTTACTTAGGCACATGTAAAAAAAAAATACAGCGTTTCATGCTGTTAAACAATATTTATACTCATCTAGCTTATACCTTCTTCTCAAGCTGTTTGTAGTAATTTTTGGTGCCAAACAGGGTATTCCATCCCATTTTGTAGTTCAACCTGAGTTTAACCCGTTATCGATCACTACTTTACAGCTCCGTGCCTTTCACTGTATACCACGTTGCAACGCATCGCTTGGTGGACCGGAAGTGACATGAGCAATCCTCTAGATGTTTCAAATAAACCCCTTAGGCATTCATACACGATATCCAATCATCAAATGACATCCTGCGTTCCACCTAAAATGGCTGATGGAATGCCAAGGACTGGAATATATGGGCATATGAGCTATTTATACAATAATACATAGATCCAAAACACAGAAAATGTGAAATCCAATAACATTATACCATGCCACAACCAAGCGACCCAAGTTCATATATTCATATTTGATATCAATGTGCAAAAAATATAATAATTAGTGATAAAGTAGTGAGGAAACTATTTATCATAATAAAAAATAGTCAAATATCCCAAAGAAAGTGATTCAAGTGTAAATCACACACTATTAAAAAAGATTTAAGTTTAGAAAGACTTAAAAAAAAAATATTTAAATAAAAAACATTTCCATGCATTTTATTTATCAAGGTTACAAAACATCTAAATTTAGGCTCTTGTCATATATACTGTAAAGTTCTAAAATTCCCTATTTTATTTCTAAATGAAGGCTCTGAATTAATTTTATTTAACCCTTTGGAGTAAAGAGAATCAATTTAAAAATCCATCTACTTACTTTCTGCAATAGTATTCTCTCTGTATTTCCTCCCCTTTTCAATGGGTGACCCAGTGCTGTTACTTAAAATCTTCACGGACTTATATTGTGTTTCGTCTCCCAAAAATGTTTTTCTATCAGGAAGCCAATTGGTGTAGTGTCTGAATTCTTCAGTGCCTGTATGTAAGAGACAAGTGCAGAGGTATGATCAGAGAGACATATACAGTATTGGGGAAAATAAACCTTGGCTTTTATTCAGCCCATAGCTTCAAACAATACGGTTTTAAGGGAGCATACAAAACAGCCTATCCCCCTGGAGGGGCTAACTCACTCTCTCAGTCCCTCTCTGAAGGACTGGGAGGCTAGGCCTCTTACCAGCCTCTGGCCCAGAGATACCTGTTACCAGGGGCTCTTTCCCGCAATCTGGGTCTGGGGTCCCTAGGCTGCACCCTCTGACAGGTTCCAGTGACCACTGTGTCCTGGAATATAGTGGCTGGTTCACTAGGATCCCTCTCTGTCAGCATACAGTACATGTCTCATGTACTAGAGGGATCTGTTTCTGGGAATCTCTTCTAGCAGCACAGGCCCAAGAGGACTATCCAATTTCTGAGCACTCATTTAAACCTGCTTGATCGGCCAAGTGTAGATTCTATCAACAATTAATCAGCTCCATGCTGGACTCATCAGCTACAGACAGGCTTTATGTGTGCTGCCATTTTAAACCGGGGAAAGGCCCTGTCACACTGTCGTAGAGTGTGTTTATGCTCTGTGATCCTTTTCTTAATTGCTCTAATAGTTTTTCTAATGTATGTGTTCCCACAGGTGCACCACAGAGCATAAATAACTAAATCCGAATTGCATGTGAAGGCATTTTGTATTTTAAACTTTTTACCAATTGTCCTGGAACTAGATTCCAAATTCCTCTGTCTCCCTTTGCAGCTCATGGGATTCATTTCTCCCTAGTTCAGCTGCCTGTTATTTTCCCTGTCCCAGCAGCTTGCTGCATGTGAAAAGGCAACATTTTTGATACACATGTTGTTTACTCAGACATAATCAGTGAGTTGCTATAGCAACCTCAGCCTTTCTCTCAAAATGGGCTAGTCTGCTCTCTCCCCCTCTGCCTTGCTCAGAGATGGTTTGTCCCCAGGCTATCTTGTTACCCGGAATACACTCACACTTCCTTTTCACCTTACGCATTGTCGCCAGCGTTTGCAACTATGTTCAACAGCTCGAGCAGGCAATAACTCAATTGAAGATAGTTCACTCGTGCTACCAAGCGCTGTCACAGGCATACTTCACCTATCTAACAAGAACTAACACGGAAGATAGCCTGCGAGAACGCGACCTGCAAAAGGCAATGCGATCGACCTAGAACGTGCAGACCGCCATCACGGACGCCCAAAGCGAGAGAAAAGAGCTCCTCCTGGAGACCGCGTCACATCGCTCTAGCACGTCCAGGCATTCATCAAGGTAAGCGAGATCAGCGCAATCTAACGCGTCCAGCGCATGCGCAAGCACTACCAAGGCGCGAGCCACCGCAGAGGCCGCACATGCCAGGGCCGAATATGGTCAGAGAGAGGCAGCAGTAAAGGCAGAAAGAGCACGCATAGAAGAAGAGGAGCAGACAGCCACTACGCGCAGGAAAGCCGAATTTGATGCGGAACTAGAGGCACTTAATCAAGAGAAGGAAGCCGCCGCCATAGCCCAAGCTGAAGTCCTAGAAGCAGCCGTGCAACAGGACGGCGGGGAGCAACCATACAGATGGATGGCCTCAAAGGATCCAGTCCAATGCACTGAGGACTATGTAAGGAGCCTCTTCAGCATAAACACCAGCGCACCATCTTGACACGAAGGGAGTGACTCAACAGACACCGAAGACTTGCTAGGTCCACGTGAAGAAGTCGCTGTTCCTTTAAGGGTACATTCTACCTGGGACAGCCACAACCGCAATAGTGATCCACATGCCAGCGCACACACGGATGCACTACAACAAGCTCGCAATCCAGGTATACTCACATGGGAAAACACAGCCCCTCACACTGACAATCAGTCACCACGCGACCACGCCAAGAAAGAGGCGACCGCATGGACCCTCCCAGCAACCACCTCAAAACGTGACAAACACGCCGATACCTCAGGCCTGACAGACATGGCCAAGTACATGATCCGGCGTGACCTGGTGCAAACGGGACTTACCAACTTTGACGACCGTCCCGAAAACTACCGTATGTGGAAGTTTGCGTTCAAGGATGCAATCAAGAGCCTAGGAGTCTCAGCTAGGGAAGAACTCAGACTGCTAGCCAAATGGCTGGGAAAAGAATCCATGGAACACGCGAAGGGACTCGGGGCAGCAAATACGAACCACCCCCAAGTAGGCCTTGACCTAGTGTGGGAAAGGCTAAAAGAGTGCTACGATAGCCCCAAAGCAGTCGAGGATTCGCTCTTCAAAAGAATCGACAGCTTTCCCATGATCACAGCTAGAGATTACTCGAAGTTACGAGAGCTCGGGGACCTGCTGCAAGAGCTGGAGTTTGCAAGAAAAGACCATTCCTTAACAGGTCTCAACGTCCTAGACTCAGCTCGTGGAGTGAGACCCATCCTGGAGAAGCTACCCTTCAACCTCCAAGAAAGGTGGATTTCCCAAGGCTCCAAATACAAATGGAGGAAGCAAGTCACCTACCCCCCATTTTCAGTCTTCTTAAACTTCATTCGCGAAGCAGCAAGGACGAGAAACGACCCCAGCTTCATCTTAGGTGCGCAGACCACATCCAGTGCCAGCCACCCGAGGAATGAAAGGTCAGCAGCGAGATACAAGGATGCCAGAACACCCATCTCGGTCCACAGGACGGACGTGTCACCTACGACCCACGTGAGTCCCGACCAGGCGGCCGTCAGGAACAAGAAATCAAAGGACCTTAACAAAGAATGTCCTATACGCAAAAGGCCGCATCCGCTTAACAGGTGTATCGGATTCAGAATGAAGCCCATAGAGGAGCGAAAGAACTTACTCAGGGAATGGGGAGCCTGTTTCAAATGTTGTGCTTCCACAGCTCATTTATTCAAGGACTGCAAAGAAGCTATAATATGCACAGAGTGCAATAGTGACAGGCACATAGCCGCCTTACACCCAGAGACTATGAAGCCCAAATCTAGCAAGGCCCCTAACCCTTCGACAAAGCAGGGCGGGGAGGAAAAAGAGGGAGATACACCCCCCACGTTGGTAGCGTCCAAATGCACCGAGGTATGTGGAGAAAGAAGCGACGGTAGATCTTGCTCTAAATATGTCTCGTAGCAGTGCACCCAGAGGGACAACCCGAAAGGGCTAAAAGGATTTATGCTATCATCGACGACCAGAGCAATCGGTCGCTGGTCAGGTCAGAATTCTTCGACATGTTCAACATACAAGAGAGCACCTCTCCTTACACTCTCAGAACGTGCGCAATGGCTACACCATATGCTCAATAGATGGCAAAGTGAAAATGCCCCTTCCCACACTCATCGAGTGCAATCACATGGCGGAAGATAGGAGCGAAATCCCCACACCAGATGTGGCGCGACACCACCCCCATCTCAAAGCTATCGCTGATCATATCCCACCACTAGATGAAGGCGCCCAGATCATGCTGCTACTTGGCAGGGACATCATGAGAGTACACAAGATCTGCGAACAGCAAAACGGGGACTATAATGCACCAAGCGCTCAAAGGCTCCATCTAGGATGGGTGGTAGTGGGAGAAGTATGCATAGACAAGATACACAGACCCGACAACGTAGATGCCCTACGAACAAACTTGTTGGAGAACGGTCGTGCATCCCACTTCAAACCCTGTCCGAACCACTTCCAGGTCCATGAGAAGCTCAAGACCAAAAAGAAATATGGAGACACGCTTGTGACAAACAAATACACTGATGACCTAGGGTGTACAGCGTTCCAGACAACAAAGGACGATGACAAACAGGCGCCAGCAATGGAAGATAAAGAATTCTTGAGGTTAATGGATAAGGAGCTCTTCAAGGACGAATTAGGCAGTTGGGTGGCCCCACTACCATTCCGCTCACCAAGAAGATGCCTCCCAAACAACAGAGACCACACCATGTGAAGGCTCACTTCGCTTTGCCGTAACCTACAAAGGAAACCGGAGACCTAGAAACACTTTGTGGCCTTCATGCAGAAGATCTTCCGCAGTGGTCATGCAGAATCTCGTGGATCCCGAGAAGGATACGGAGATAAGGCCTCAAGTATCCGTGTTACTCACAAACGTACTGCACAGAAACGCATTCGGATCACATCGATTCCATCGCTTCTCGAGGTGGACAGCCCTCCTGCGAGCAGTAGCCCATCTTAGGCATATAGCCTTCTCCTTCCGCCAGACACTAGAGTTGCGCACCTTGGAGGAAGTTACAAGGGCAAAGGAAACTGTTCTCCGTCATGTTCAGAGAGAAACATATGCGGAAGAAATACAGTTGCATTTGTGGAGGGAAGAGTGTCCCCAAAAACAGCCCACTTTGGAAGTTAAATCCCTTCATTGACGATGACGGCCTCATGAGAGTACTGCACCGACACACTTTATTCGAGCAAATACCCGGTATGTACCTGGCAGATACCTGGAATGCGCCGCTCCTCACCTCTGACAAGCCCCGTTGCATTTGCCTTCCCAGCCTGGGTTCATGCCTGGCTGACGGGCGGCTGATCTGTTAAATGATAATGATTAGGATTTAATAGGCTGCAATGCTTCACGTGTCTACCAGATGGCATAAATTCATGAATTGTAATGCAGTATATATATATATACTGTGCAGTATTGCAGCCAGCGGGAATAAAATGCTTCAATCCCTGCCTGGAAAATACCTCAATGCACTCGGGCAGAAAACAGTCACAAACCTCAATACACCCGGGTATGCCCGAATTCGTGGGACTAGCCGAGCTCGAATAAAGTGTGTCGCCAGTGTAGGAGGTCACCTCAACAAGTCCCAACTGAGCAAGGGGGGAAGCAATCCTCTTATCATCCCTGGCCGGCATCACAACGCTACTTTGTTGGTGCGCTACTACCTTGAACAAGTCATGCATCAGGGATGACACTTCACTGAAGGCGCTATCAGGGCTGCGGGCATTTGGGTCATTGGCATGAAAAGGTGCGTGGCCAGTAATCTCCACAAATGTGTTAGGTGCCGAATGCTGCGAGGCTAAAGCCAAGACCAAAGGATGGCAGACTTACCTATCGACAGACTTAGTACAGAACCCTGGTAATGTACAGGTTAATAAAGGCTTCAATCAGACTTAGAACTTTGCAACTAATATTGACAGATTTACTATAAATCATTCTTCCTGTTATTACACAGGTTATTAAGAATTTATATTAGCGTTAGGGACCCCTGAATTGTGGTCTGCCGTGACGTTGGCTCAGGGGCTTACAACAATTTTGGCCAAAAATGTCAAACTAAAAGACCATTTTACTTAATAGATATTTATACATATATATTTAGGCACTGTACCGTGTATGATTTTCACTGGATGTGCTAAAACTGAGCTTTGTCTGTGTTTTATGTGCTGTCTCTGGTTTTAAATATATATTGCCATGCTCAGTAGCACTCCTCTGTGACACTCATATGCTTATATATATGTTGTGGTTATTTTGGGGGTTCAATAGGAGCTTGTTAGGTGTCCAGTATATTTTACAATTCTTGTTCAGCTAGTCCTGGCTGATTGGAGGTTGGCAACCTCCTACTTAATTTAAGCTCACCCCCTCCCACATTTAAATGGTTAAGGGCTCACTCCATAGCATCTTCCACACAGGGGAACTTGTTTGCTTGCAGGATGGTTGTGACATCTCTAATACAGAGTGCTTTTCCAGGTAATGTACAGGTTAATAAAGGCTTCAATCAGACTTAGAACTTTGCAACTAATATTGACAGATTTACTATAAATCATTCTTCCTGTTATTACACAGGTTATTAAGAATTTATATTAGCGTTAGGGACCCCTGAATTGTGGTCTGCCGTGACGTTGGCTCAGGGGCTTACAACAATTTTGGCCAAAAATGTCAAACTAAAAGACCATTTTACTTAATAGATATTTATACATATATATTTAGGCACTGTACCATGTATGATTTTCACTGGATGTGCTAAAACTGAGCTTTGTCTGTGTTTTATGTGCTGTCTCTGGTTTTAAATATATATTGCCATGCTCAGTAGCACTCCTCTGTGACACTCATATGCTTATATATATGTTGTGGTTATTTTGGGGGTTCAATAGGAGCTTGTTAGGTGTCCAGTATATTTTACAATTCTTGTTCAGCTAGTCCTGGCTGATTGGAGGTTGGCAACCTCCTACTTAATTTAAGCTCACCCCCTCCCATATTTAAATAGTTAAGGGCTCACTCCATAGCATCTTCCACACAGGGGAACTTGTTTGCTTGCAGGATGGTTGTGACATCTCTAATACAGAGTGCTTTTCCTGGTAATGTACAGGTTAATAAAGGCTTCAATCAGACTTAGAACTTTGCAACTAATATTGACAGATTTACTATAAATCATTCTTCCTGTTATTACACAGGTTATTAAGAATTTATATTAGCGTTAGGGACCCCTGAATTGTGGTCTGCCGTGACGTTGGCTCAGGGGCTTACAACAATTTTGGCCAAAAATGTCAAACTAAAAGACCATTTTACTTAATAGATATTTATACATATATATTTAGGCACTGTACCGTGTATGATTTTCACTGGATGTGCTAAAACTGAGCTTTGTCTGTGTTTTATGTGCTTTTTTAAATATATATTGCCATGCTCAATAGCACTCCTCTGTGACACTCATATGCTTATATATATGTTGTGGTTATTTTGGGGGTTCAATAGGAGCTTGTTAGGTGTCCAGTATATTTTAGTACAGAACCCCCCTTTACCTGTGTAGGACTCGATGTATTTGGGCCCTGGATGGTCATCTCACGTAGAACGAGGGGCGGACTAGCAAACAGTAAACGATGGGCGGTACTCTTCACCTGCATGAGTACGCGAGCTATACACATCGAGATCATAGAATCTATGGATGCTTCAAGCTTCATAAATGCCCTCAGAAGATTCTTTGCAGTCAGAGGACCAGTTAAACAAATACGCTCCGATTGCGGCACCAATTTTGTTGGAGCATGTAAGGAATTACAAATAAACACTAAGGATAATAGAGGCAACAGTATCCAGAGATACCTGCGCGACCAAGAGTGTACGTGGACATTCAACCATCCTCACTCCTCTCACATGGGTGGAGCATGGGAACGCATGATTGGGGTGGTCTGGCGTATTTTGGACTCTATGATGCTGAAAAACGATTTGACTCGACTCACCCACGAAGTGTTAACCACATTTATGGCCGAAATATCAGCGATAATTAATGCTAGGCCTTTGATTCCAGTGTCACCACATCCAGAATCGCCAAGTATTTTGACACCAGCAATGCTCCTAACCCAGAAAGTAGGGAACATCCCCACCCCAGTCGAAGATTTCAGCTCTAATGATATGTACAAACGTCAGTGGAGACAGGTGCAGCGCTTGGCCAACACATTTTGGGATCGCTGGAGACGCGAATATCTCGTGACACTCCAGGAACGCCATAAATGGCAAACGGTTAAACCAGATATCCAAGAAGGAGATGTGGTTCTGTTGAAAGACAAACAAGTGACAAGAAACGAATGGCCAATGGGACTTATTATCAAAACCATCCCAAGCGAAGATGAAAGGGTCCGCAAGGTAGAAGTTCGGGTGACCCAACATGGGATTATTTAAACCTTTTTAAGACCCATCACAGAGATTATCCTCCTAAAGCCTAAATCGGACTATAACAAGGAAGAACTGACTACCAGTCCCGTGGACTCTGAAAGACATTGTGGTGCATCAAGCTAACCTAGAGCTGTGCATCCACTTGGCCTCCCTTACCAAAATGGCCAAAGGACTTTAAGCTGGTGGTACCGGCCGGTATCCCATCGTTATGTGGACATAAACTTTGCATTGTTATGTTGTTGTATTGCACATATGTTCCACATATTCCAGGAATATAGTGGTATCTCCAGATACCAGGCGGGGAGTGTCCTGGAACTAGATTCCATATTCCTCTGTCTCCCTTTGCAGCTCATGGGATTCATTTCTCCCTAGTTCAGCTGCCTGTTATTTTCCATGTCCCAGCAACTTGCTCCATGTGAAAAGGCAACATTTTTGATACACATGTTGTTTACTCAGACATAGTCACTGAGTTGCTATAGCAACCTCAGCCTTTCTCTCAGAATGGGCTGGTCTGCTCTCTCCCCCTCTGCCTTGCTCACAGATGGTCTGTCCCCAGGCTATCTTGTTACCCGGAATACACTCACACTTCCTTTTCACCTTCACCATTGGCTGAGTGAGTACCTTCTGCTATTTGCTCTATTGGCAAGGCCTCATCCTTTTCACCTGCCCTTCTACAAAGCACCCACAGAGAGACATTTTTCCAACACAAACGTCTCATACACAAGTGCCTGTCTTTATTGCTGCTTTCCTAAATAAAGTGAAGAAAATATACAGGACTTGTTGTGGTTTGGAAAAAGGGCTGAGTTGAACCTATCTGGGCTATTCATACCACACATGACTCTGGCCTCAGAATACCAATGCTGGGATGCTAAAAGAATTCACATATAATTACTGCATTGCAGTGATTAATACCCAAACAAGGATAAGTACCACATTTCCTCCTGGTCAAATAGGACTGAGAATCATTGTCTGCTTTAACCAGCAAATCTCAGGTGTTTTCCTATGAGATCTTAAAATAAAAATAGGGGAGGGGGTTTCAAAATGCTATACAATAAAGGGTCACTCAAAAATCTTTGATTGTTTCATTACTGTTTTCTTGATGAAACCTGAGTCTGTTGTAAACTGTGATACAAAAGTATTCACTTCCTTGCAGATTTTACTCTTGGTACAAACAGTTCATCCATTGTTATTGTTTTTACCTTCTCAATATGTTTTTTAATTAAGGTTTTTTTTTATGTCCTCTTTATAGGAGTTTCCTCACCATCTGGTACAGGTGCTGGTCCAACAAGGCAGGTTCAGAAATAATCAGTTTGACTCTTATGAGTTGATCCAGTGGGAGATTATCAATAAGGGAAGGTGGATGAAAACTATTTCTCATCAATAGAATATTCTTGTCTGTTTTCTTAACAAAAAATATCAGTGGAACACCGACCATCCCCTTTCTCAACCAAAACATCAAGGAAGTTGATTTCAGTATAATCTGCCATCATTGTGAACTTGATGATTGGATGTAACTGATTTAATATATTTACATATCTGACAGGAGACTCCCTGCTGCCTTTTCACAGAAGAAACATAACCTAGGGAAGGTTATTGAGAAAGTGGTTGCAACCTAACTGAAAACCTGTCTTTTAACCCATGTTGTTAACCATTAGGTTAAGTGACTTGAGTTGTATCTGGATTTTGTGGTTTTTAGGGTCGAGCCAATCGTAGTTGCAATCCCCAGGAACTAGCAGTTCACTCTTCTCATTCAGAGAGGAGCCAAGAAACTGGGTGATATCAGTCTGTACTGTAGAGGGGCTTTAGGGGGGCGGTAGATGCCAGCAACCAAGATAGGCTTAGAAAAGTGGAGGCAGATTTTGCCAAATAGGATTTCAAAAGAGGGTGGGATTGGGGGGGCAATTTAACAGTGTAAATTGTAAGGTGTTTGAAATATAAAATAACAGCCCTCCTCCTCTCTTTGACCTATCTTTCCTAGAAATGGAGTATCCCTAAATGGCGATATTTGCATCGGGAGTTTTAGGGGTTAGCCATGTTTCTGTGAGAACGATGGCTTTGGGTTTGTGCATAAGGCACCATGCCTTTGTTCATCCAGTTTGGGCAGCAGGCTCCAGATTTTTATATGGGCGAAACATAGACCTTTTTGGAATTTGAAGGGGTATTCTCAGGGGTATGGGACAGAGTTGAAAAGGGAAGGCCTGGGTTAAGTTCAATATCGCCTGCTAATGAGAGTAACAGTATGAGTAGACATTTGAGTAGTTGTTTGAAAGTTGTACATTTGTGATTTTGACATTAAAGTGAGCGGTGGTTGGTGTGCTGGTTTTCCCCACCAACATTCAGTAGATAGTGCAAGGCTTTTGAGTAATCCAGGGTGTATGGTAATGGTCGGTGTGGGCCAGTAGGGAGGAGTTTGTAGTGGATAGAGAGAGTAACATTTCCGTGAGGCCACGAGAAAGAACAAAGTTGAGATACATACCAGGTTAATTATCACAGAGGTAGGTAATGTTGCATGAAGCTGTTGTGAGCTAAGTGAGTGTGTGCAGACTAAACAGCGTGTGCCTTTTCCTTGTCAATTTTGTTTGCTGCATTGCAATGCTAGGGCCTATTAAGGGTTTACAGAAGGTTGAGTGGGGTGAGGGTAGTTATGTGCGGTTAGTTTTGGGAGAGGCTTTAGTAAAATAAGATGTAAAGGGGGGTTAAGAGTGCAGGTTAACAAGCATGGGATCATTGCTCACTATGTAAAGTAGCTCACATTTTGTTGTCTTGTTTAGTGGAGTTGCAGGAGATGCAGTGTTCCTTAGTTAATCTCTATTCAAATTATAGTCTAACTACAGTAAATATTCTCACTTAAAGATGATCACTTCAAGATGCCTCACTCTAAGATGCCAATGCATACCCTGCCAATGCATCCCTTAAAGTGGTGTTACTTTAACTTTTACTATAACCCCATTATCATTTTGAGAAAAATAATCAAGCAGCATAAGTGCTCAAAACAAATGGTAGCTCAACAGAAATTGGGTTAACAGCTTGCAAATTGATTCTCAACAGGAAATATCAGAATGTTTTCTACATTATCACTATCAGGGAGAAGGAGTGGTCAGTAAGTAAAGACACCTACTGGCACTGAGTTGGAAGCAGGGGAAGCGGCTCCTTGTGACCTTGGGCAAGTCACTTTACTGTATCTCTCTGTTCTTCAGGCACCAAAAACATAGATTGTAAACTCCATGGGGCAAGGACTGTGTCTGCAAAATGTCTCTGTAAAGCGCTATGTAAAACTAGCAGAGCATTACAAGAACAAACAATTATTATTAACAATAATAACAATTATTATTAATTATTATTATCAATTAAATATGGAATTTAATGGAATAAATTTGTGGAATAAATAATGGAATTTGTGTCTTACAAATCAGTTGGTGGAGCGGAAAATTATACCTGTAACCCTGTTTCCCCCACCCAATCTCACATAGATAGGGTCAATTTGTGAATTAGAAGTGGTGATTTTGAGTGGCTTCTCCTTCAAAAATAATGGTGTTGGATTGTCAATATTTACAGCATTCTTCCAGTAGGACTAAATTAGGCTCATCATTGTTCTGTGTTTATTTAATATTATCTTAGCTGTAGAGATGGGCAGACTTGTCTGAATCCACTGTTGGATTGCTTTATTTTAGGGTTGACCGGATTTTTTAAAATCAACTTGAATCCGTTCTGCGGATTCCAAACAATTCGAAACAGTAGACATACTGCCACTCTGACTCCCCTGCATAAATAGCAAATAATCTTCACAAATGTCAGTGAATCCCTTTTTATCCCAAAGACCACTGGAGTGATGGTTCTTTCTTCATTTAGGAGGATTTATATACCATATTAATCTCCCGTTGGGGGTCGATTTCCTGGTACCCGAGGCGGCTGATTGCGGTCAAGTGAGTACACCTATTCACACTTGACCTATAGTAGTACAGAAGCAGCAGCCCAACAAACCACCAAATCTTTCCTGCAACACAATGGCTTAAAATTGAGTTTGCACCCCAATTTAAATACTCCTCCTATAATAATTCCGTTGACGGATTCAAATTCTGTTTGACAGATTTGGATTCTGAATCTGTCGGATGGATTTTAAGTAATATGGGGGGGGGGAAACAATCTCCATTTTTTGAGACTGATTTGTGGATGAAAAGAACTGGCCGATCTGCGGCGGATTCGAATAATGGCAAAAATGTCACTCATCACTACTTAGGTGTTCATTTCGGTGTTAAATTTATTTTCTCTCCCATTTTATTGGAGTTGCTGGTATCAGCGCTCGATGGCCTGTTTATATGTGCCATTTTAACGGATGTACAGCACGTCAGCCCCAGGAAGATGTGTGAGGCTATTCCCAGCTTTCGACTTCACCGCTTGGCCACCAGACTTATCGTCCTCCCTCTACCTTTATCTGCATCTTTGCAGACCTCACTGAACCATTCTACTTCCCATACCTTTTTGTCTACTTCACTGGACTAGATTGCCTCTTGATGCAGCAACTTTCTTACTGCCATGGGTATCTACATTCCTGTTGTATACTCCCAGACGAAAGCTGTACTGACTGTAACATCAATTCTTTCATTATGCAAGAATTTGTATTTATTTGAAAGTTTTATACTCTTTAATCTGTTTTGTTTTTTTCTTTTGACATTGTTTTTTTTTTTTAATCAGAATGTTGTGGTATTTATATCTTTTTTTCCCCACTCACAATACTCACTTTTGTAGTATTTACCATTTAGGCAATTAGGTTCAGTATGATTTGTGGCCTGGGAAAGGTTGTTACAATGGCTTTTAGTCTAATATTTTCATTTTACACTGTTAGTAAATAAGCTTGTTTTACATTTTCATAATTCCCGGAGTGTTCTTTTTAGAGGATCTTTTTGCTGTGTTCTTGTACCAAGAGGTTGAATAATTGATCCGGGATCTTGAAGGCCCACAGACTTAAAGGTGCACCTCACCACAGACATCTTCTGATAGTGTCAATGCGTTGGCATGACAACAAGGTGTCAAATTACACCGCAACATCAAATGGTGCCGCGTTGCCATAACAACGTGACGCCACAATATCTAAATGTCACAGAGATGAGGAGTAGGAGGAGATGCCGGAGAGAAGGTAAGAAGCCCTGCGCTCACCCCTGTCACCAAGCACCGCCAAATTAGCCCTGCTCCCACTCCTGTCCACAGCGCCTACACGCATGGTGCTGCCATTCCAGAACCACCCAGTGCCATATAAATGCAGCTGCACCGGAATGACAACATGAATCAAGGAGGCAGTATGAGGAAGATGTACCACAACAGGACTCTGAGAATTTCCTTCCCAATACCTTTTCCACGTTTGTGGGAGGGACCGAGCTGATAGGGAGGAGTCATAACAAACCCCTTATGGATTCCCAACTTGTTCTGTAAGCTGAGGTACTGTACAGCCCCCCACCCCATATCACTCACTCCCATCCCTCCATGTCAACCACTCTTCACGTATGTCCCCCATTCCTCACCCATGTCACCCACTTTCCTGCCCTCATATCTTCTCTCCATGTCACCCACAACCTCAAATGTCTCTGAGCCCCCCCCCCCCTGTGTCATACACTTCCCCCACATCTCTCTCCACCCCAATGGGTAACCCATTCCCCCGTCCCCCCTAACATGAAGCATGCAGCAAAGTATTTGTGGCTGTATCTTTATAGTAAACATCTGTTTGCAATTTACTCATTAGGTTGAAACATGTAAATCCAGACACATAATCATGGAAGGATTGGAGGTGGCCATTAATTTGATGTTAAGTGTGTTACAATTTAACCTATCAATACAATTAAGAAACAATGGCCTTTTTAGCCATAGTTGGCCATGTGATTTATAAGGCAAAAGGTATTCAGAAAACACAACTTCTCTTATCCCAAGAATACGTTTGTAGGATGGGGTACAAGTTGCACCCATTGTCATACTTGGCTGTATAAGAAATATTTTTTTGGAAACAAATAGTTGTTGGGACAACACAAAATCTAGCAACTCAAGAATAAAATCAGTCCACTCATTCGACTCATCGCTCAGAGTAAGAATTTTTTTTAAGGTTATTCCCAGGATTCAACCACATGGCCACTGGACTTGTTGTCTCTCTGTACCTATAACTGTGTTCTTGGATTTTTGCTAACATCTGAGAACCGCTCTAGTACCACTATTTTGGGTTACTATTCCAAGGTTATAGGAGTTTTTGTGTATTATTTACCACTTGAGCGATGCACCTTTCTCATGTTTGTCCACTTGGTACAAAGGAAAAATTCTGGTGGAAAAATATGCCCAACTGGGTATTTTCCAGCAAAAGCGCAAAGTAGCTTACGTAAACCCTTATCCTCTACAAAACATGTTGACTGCAAACATTATACAATGGGATCTCAGAATAATACCACATATTGGAGCTTAGTGAATCTCCCCATAAGGCTGCACTTATAGTGCCGGGGATAGTGACGTGACATCGCGGCAAAACAAATGCATTGCCGCCATTGCGTGCACTTATAGTAAGCGTGACGCGATGGCGCAACGGATTGTTCGCAATCGATGGAAGTCATCTCTATTTGATTTTCCAGCGACCGTCACCTGACCATCGCGTCGCCGGCACTATAAGCGAAGCCTTAGAGTTTTGATGAAGTGAAAACAAGCAACATCTATCATGTTTTATAATTTAAAGGAGCAGTTCCACCTTTTTATCCCAATTTTATTACATTGATAGGAAGCAGGGGGTGCTGAAATTAGCCTGGTTCATATCTGAGACCAAGAATGAAGAAATGGTGAAAGGAACAGAGCACTATTTGAAAGCATCCAAACTTGAAAAAAATGGTAATGAAAAAGGAAAGTTTGTTTTCCATAAGAAGTTATTTATTGGTCATAGGACAAAATAGAGAAGGCGTCGCCCACCAACGCATTTCAGACCAAAAGGCCCTTTATCAAAATGCGTTGGTGGGCGACGCCTTTGCTATTTTGTCCTATGACCAATAAATAACTTCTTATGGAAAACAAACTTTCCTTTTCCATTACCATTTTTTTCAAGTTTGGATGCTTTCAAATATTGCTCTGTTCCTTTCACCATTTCTTCATTCCTGTATCTTCATGATGGAAGCACACTAAGGGCCTATAAAGTTTGATAAAAATTATCGCCAGGGCATTAAACTCGCCGTTTTTGGAGCGTTGTTATCACGGTATTCAGCAAGTCGTCATTACCGATCATAACAAAATTCCCAAAACGAGCGAGTTGCTGCCAGCGATAAGAAGGACACTGTGAAAAGGCAATTAATTTCTGCTGCAGAGAGAGCTGCTCTGAGAGAGCAGCCTCTGGCAGCGAAAATGTGGACCGAGAATTATTTATTTTAATATACATTTCTTTCATAGTGTAGATGTACAGGGGGTCTCCGGAGCTGAACCGCGTTGGTTTCAGGTCCAGGGACCCCCTGCTTCCCAAGATACAGGCCTCTTTATGGGGTGGCGGTATCTCCTATGCTTTGAAATGTCCCGGTCACGTGACGCGTAATATGAGAGCAGGCAGGGTACCGCTAGGCCCCCCCGCTAGGACAGATCTTTTCATATTTAATTTGTTGACTCTCGGTTTTTTCCCTCCCCAGATAAATTTAGAGATTTTAGACTGAAGTGAGAGCAAATCCTTCAGTCTGAGTGGCACTGGTAACGTCTGGAAAAGGTATAAGATACGGGGGAGTAGGTTCATTTTGACGCTATGTATCCTACCTATCCAGGATATTCGTATAGAGGACCATTTATGAAGGTCAGCTATCAACGTCCGAATTAGGTTTGGGTAATTTGAATTGTAAATGTCTTTGATGTTCTTGGTTATGTGGACTCCTAGATATTTTATGTATTTCTGTTGCCAGTGGAAGTTAAAATTAAGTTGCAATAACTTTTCTACGTGTCTAGGGAGATTGATGTTGAGGGCTTCAGATTTAGCTTGATTTATTTTAAATACCGAAATGTTCGAGAATCTGTCCAATAAATCCAATAGGTTTGGCAAGGAGGTGAGGGGCTTTGAGATAATTAGTAGGATATCATCTGCGTACAGGGTCACTTTATGTGTTTGAGAATATGCGTTTAACCCTGAGATGTCCGGGTTGCCTCTAATTTGCACCGCCAGTGGTTCTATACATAGAGCGAACAGAAGAGGGGATAATGGACATCCCTGTCTCGTGCCGCTCTTAATTTGAAAAGGGAGAGATGGAAAGCCCTGATGTATTACCCTGGGGGTAGGTCCTGAGTACAGCGAGAGAATCGCTCTACTCACCTGATCCCCAAAGCCAAATGCCGCAAGCGTCTCCTCCAGGTAAGGCCAGTCTATCCTATCAAAAGCTTTTTCTGCATCCAGACTTAACAGCATGCTTTGTGTGTTATTTTTATTAGTCAATTCTACCAGATCAATAAATCGCCGGGTATTGTCCGCTGCCTGTCTGCCTTTGATGAATCCGACCTGATCTGGGTGTATAAGTCTGGGTAGGATTAGACATAATCTATTGGACAATAGTTTAGCGTATATCTTAATATCAGTATTGATTAGGGATATGGGCCTATAACTTTTGCAGTCCAGCGGATCTTTACCTGGTTTATGGATTAATGATATAGACGCCTGTAACATCTCTCTGGGGATGGGGGCTCCTGCTAATATTGCATTGAACACGTGGAGCAACCTAGGGGCTAGTACTTTGGCAAATTTTTTATAGTATAGCCCCGAGAAGCCGTCTGGCCCTGGGGCTTTTGAGGGTTTGAGTTCCTTAATGGCTTGTGACACCTCCTCTATAGAGAAATCAGCGCCCATGGCCTCTCTCTCTGCCTCTGTCAATCTCCCTAGTTTTGAGCTGGCTAAGAAATCTCTCAGCTTCTCGCTCGTTTTAGCGCTATGTGCCACTTTCTCTCCATTATATAATGTTTCATAGAACGAACCAAATTCTTCTACTATTTTCTTAGGGATGGCTGTGGGGGTGCCTGATTTTAAGCGTATAGCTCGGATATTAAACTTCACTTGTCTGTCTCTTAACGCTCGAGCCAGCATAGTATCCGGCCTGTTCGCTTTTTCTTAAAATTTCCTCTTAGACCAACTCAGCGCGTTATCTGCCCTGGAGGTCAACAACATGTTTAATTCAATTTTGGTATCTTTCAATTCTTGTAGGGTTTGCGGGTCTGGGTTACTCTTATGTTGTGATGTAAGGGAGTGTAATCTCGATTGAAGCTTCATAATTTTTGAGTCCCTTTCCCGTTTTCTCCTAGCAGTGGTGCTAATTAGTATGCCCCTCAGCGTCGCTTTGTGAGCCTCCCATAATACAAACTGGGAATCTACAGAGCCTGTGTTTGTGTGGAAGAATTGAACTATTTCTTCCTTTATTGTCTCATAAATCTCAGGGATTTTTAAGATTGATTCGTTGAGCTTCCAGTTCGCTCCTGGTCTGCCTGTTCAGATGTGCTCGCACCTTAGCTCTATCGGTGCATGGTCAGACCATGAAATATCATGGATCCCAGCTCGGGAGACCAGAGGAACCAGTTGGCAAGAGACGAAAAAGTAATCGATTCTCCTGTAGGAGCCATGTGGGTGGGAATAGAACGTATAGTCCCTATCAGATGGGTGTAGTTCTCTCCATATGTCAGTCAGTTGGTTGTCTTTGAGGCCCTTGCATAAAGAGGTCCCCACTTTTTTATGTACTGTGCCCGTATTCCCTGATCTGTCTAGATTTGGTTGTATGACCATGTTGATATCCCCTGCGAGTATTACGCCGCCCCTCGCGACGGTGCGGAGAGTCCAAAAAAAGTATTCAAAGAAGACCGAGTCCTGCTCGCAGGGGGCATAGATTGTGGCTATTGTGATGCATTGCTCCTGTATCGTGCCCACTAGTATAACAAAACGTCCCTCTGTGTCTCTTTTAATAGTTTGGGGTACAAATGCGATTTTATTATGGAACAAGATGGCCACCCCACGTTTTTTAACCGGTGCGGAGGAAAGGTAGTACTGGGCATAGTCTTTGTCTAGGAATTTAGGTGCGTTGGTCTTGCTAAAATGACTCTCCTGTAACATTAGGACATCTGCGTGTTTTCGTTTATAGTCAGTGAAAGCTAATTTTCTCTTGGTTGGGCTATTAAAGCCCTTAACGTTATGTGATATAAGGGTTAACGCCATCACTTAATGTTTGAGAAGTGTAACAAGCTAACGTTTGATGACTCACCCTGTCCACTTTGTCTCTTGTTCAACTAGCGGATGTTTTTGGTGTTACCATCTGGCAAAGTTCTTGTGTTTCGTCAAGGTCGGCATCCTCCCTGGCCGGATGGGGAAAGGATTGGGAGGGGTAGGGAGGGAGGAGACAATACAAGGGAAAACACATAAGGGGTAGAGCAAAATTTGAAACATAAGTTAAACAGCTTTGTAATAATGAAAAAAAAGAAAAGAAAAACCAAAGCTCAATGGGCAGGTCGGTATGCCTGACCCCCTTTCATTAGCACCCTCTCCCCCCTTTCATTAGCATCATCATCATCATCCTCGGCATCCTCTATCCCCCCCTTCCTTTGTCCCCCCCCCCTTCCTTTGTCCCCCTCCCTCCTTTGTCCCTCCCCCTTCCTTTGTCCCTCCCACGGCTGCGGACTCCTCCTGCCTCCTGGGCAGAGTCTCTTCGCCGCGCGTGCCGCGTCACAAGGGGCCGCGCCGTGTTCTCGCGAGAGAACGGCTCCTGGCTCATCGCCTGACAGTGACGTCAGCGGCAAAGCCCGCGAAAGCCAGAGCCGTTCCCGCCGAGCATGGGGGAGGATGGAGGCAAGATGGCTGCCCTCCAAAAGTCAGCGACGGACCCGCTTGTGACCAAGAGGGCAGCCGGAGGATCTGGGGGACAGCTGGGTCACCGGAGGATGCAGTTTTGACCCCTCCTTCTGGGTGAAGTTGTGCCGTCCGCCGGATGGGGTGAGAACTCAGTTGTGGGCTGCCGCTGCTCCCGTTTCCCCTGCAGCCGATCGATGAGCCCCCACTTCGCTCCACGTGGGCATGGGTGCAACCGTGTCTCCTGCCTCTGCTCGTGGGGTTGCCTGCAGAACCTCCACTGCTCCCAGCTTGCCGAGGAATCCCTCGCCATCCTCCAGACGCCTCAAGGTATGAGCTACCCCGTTCCGCAGCACCATCAGTGCACATGGGAATAGCCACCGGTACCTAATCTGCTGGTACCTCAGAATTTTTGTAATGGGAGCTAGGGATTTTATTTTGGCCAGTATAGCAGGGGACAGGTCTTGGAACACCTGGAATCTCACTTTATCAAACTCCATATGTTTAGTGTCCAGTGAGATCCTGCAGACCTCCTCTTTTGTACGGTAATGGTGGAACCTGATAACAATGTCTCTTGGGGGGTCCCCTGCCTGAGCTCTTCCTCTCAGGGCGTGATGACATCTGTCTAACAGGAGCTCACAGTCCGTCTTGTCAGGGAAGAGTTGTTCTAGCCATTTGGTGGCAAAATCCTCCGGATCGGTGACAGTCTCAGGGACTCCCCTAAGACGAATATTACTTCTTCTGTCCCTGTTTTCAGAGTACTCGATTTTTTCCTCTAGAAACCTGACCTGGTCCCCCAGCTTAGTCACTTGTTTCTGGTTTGTGCCAGTGCAGAGACAGTGTCATCAGATTTAGCCTCTAGGGAGTTTGTCCGTTCACCTAGGGCATCAATATCCTTCCTGAGAGCCTAAAGCTCTGTTTTAAAAAATTGCTTCATTTTAGCGCAGAAGGCTTTCATATCCTTGCGCCTCATTACCTCCATGTAGTCCGACGTAGTAACTGCATTTTCTCCCTCAGGGTCTGCCATGGTGGATTGTGCAGGGGATTCAGGCCTGTCTCCCTGTGCTGCCTCTCCTTTTTTTAAATAAGTAGAGACTGTCTGTGTTTTTCTTCGGACTGTTTTATTAGATGCCATCCTGATATATTTAGAGAGTCTTCACTGCTGGTTGTGTTGCTGTTGTCACTGTTTTTGCTGTAGTTATTTAAATAACTAGTGCCGGTGGGAATGGAGCTCAAGTACTAAGCAGCCATTCACCTCTCTGTCATCACGTGACCTCTCATGACGTCATCTTAAAGGCAAATAAAGCACAGCCATTCTGATTGGCTGGCATCAACCCCCCCACAAGGCCTAAACAGCCACTAAGGGCCAAATTCCCCCTTCACCCACCCTCGCTAGCCACAGTAAGCCTGGCACGGGTGTTTAACCCCTTGATTGCCTTAGCGGTTAGCCGCTAAGGTAATGAAGTTGCTGTAAATGCATTTTTCCTGCATCGGATGCATACCGGGGGGCTCCGATGCTGGTATTAATGGCTATCAGCTCCGGAGACCCCGGCATCAATCCGAAGCAGGAAAAGGGCCTGATTTTTTCTAAGTCCCCACTTATTGCAGCTCATCGACGCATCTCCCCACCAATCTGCCAAAATGTTGAGGCGTATTGGATTGGGGAGAATATCGCCTTTTTAGAGCTGCGATAGGCTGCAATAGGCGGCGACAGGCGACTCGCGGGTACTAGAATCGCGCGAGTTTACGATCCTTCCAAAAATGGTTATAAGCGCCTGATTGCCGCTCAATCGCCGATTTTATTTGGGTCATAACATTTTGCGGCGATACAGGCCGTTATCGGCCACTTATCGTGGCTTACTGAATACGAGTAGGCATTTTGGCCGATAAGTGGTCGATAAGTGCCTTATCGACGCTTACAGAATTAGGCCCTAAACCTGGAGTTTGGGAGTACGTAGACGTTGCAGCACACCAGTGAGTTTGCTTGCTACATGTTTTCCTGCCTTACTTGTGGACATCAGGTACAATTTGGGGTGATTTAATTACCCATGGTTTCTGGACTGATTGTGTATCATACCTTCACTTTCTAAGTGGTTGGTTACCTAACTAGGACGCCATACCAGTTCCTGTCCTAATTCAACTATATACCTCCAGGGTTTGTTTATTTGAGCATCAATTTACATATCATATGGTTTTGTTCTGTACTGTATGTGGTCTTTAGCATTATGCAAGTTTTTTTCAATAGTTCACCTCGGGGACCTCCTGGTTTTCAAAATATTTACCTGGGAAAGAGCCACCGGTAGCATCGTCTCCAGCAAACAAGCAAAATGGTGTTTAAATCTCCTGCATTGTACAGGCCAATTGGAAGCTGCAGCATCATCAGTTGCGGATTCCTGTTGGCACTGGTGATAAGGTCATTTAAACAACCAGGACGTAACTGATAGGTAACTTTCTCAGGAACCAGGGGGTCCCTTGAGCTGAATAAAATGTGGTTCTGCGCAGGAGACCGCCTGTTTCCCACTTACATAAAAAGAGCCAAGGGGCACAGCTCATTTGAAGCATGACTATCAGCTTTACAAATATAAGTTAGAATTCCTAAATACAAAAGAGACTGTGTCACGTGTCAAGGAATATGCAGCAACACATACAGCTTTAATTAGGTGTTGATTAGCAGGTCATGTGGATGAAATAATGCTACCATGTTTCCAACATAGCAGGACACAGTTATTAGCAATTTTTAAAATAATAATGACAGACATTATTAGAGACTAGACATAACACATTTTACCTTCATATTTTTTCCAACTCTGAAAACAACAGAATTGAAACACGTTGTGAGGATTAAAAATGTAAAATTTAAAAGGCAATAGGGTGAAAGAGTGGCTCAGTGAGCAAAGACACTGACTGGCACTGAGTTTGAGGCAGGGGAACCCAGTTCAATTCCCGGTGTTGGCTTCTTGTGACCTTGGGCAAGTCACCTTATCTTGTGCCTGAGGCACCAAAAACTTTTTTTTTGACCATGGGGCAGGGGTCTGTGCCTGCAAAATGTCTCTGTAAAGTGCTATGTAAAACTAGCAGCGGTATTCAAGAACATGCTATTATTATTATATGTACAAAAAACGGCAACATGTAACTGCACTATCATTTCCACGACAGTGGAGGTGAAAATCTTTGAGAATGCTTATATCAGACATCACAGCTGGAATAATACACATTCAACTTTAAAAAAATGAACAAGAGTTTTAATAAACATAACTCATTGTTTCGTTGCCTCCGGAGGACATTTTTTTAATTGTATTGCAACTAAAGAACACATGTAGAAAATAAAAAAAGGAATGTATTTTCTTTGTTCCAGTCTTGCCTAGGGAGAATTAATGTATTCAGTAATGTAGTCTCAAAATGACAGGCTATAGTTATTCACTGTTGTAAACATGGATTTCAAGCTCAACATTTTGCAATATGAATAGCACGTTATATTATGAAAGGCATGTAAATGACTTCGTCTAGTAGAATCACAAAAAAAAAAAAGATAATGGTACGAACTGAACACAATGTATACAGCAATAGAAAGGCTGTCAAGGAGCAGGTTACTCATCACAAATAATAACAAAATAAATCAAGAAGTTTTAGTACACCAATATAAAAATATTAAAAAGTATTAAACATGATATCAAAATATATCATTATTATCACTATACATGTGTAAGACCATACTTCTGCCTAATGGTGAATACCTCACTCAAACCCTTTACTATGAGAAGGACCAAGTGAGGTACCACCCTCTCTTCCTGAAACAAAATTGTTATTCAGCCAAACCCAAGATGAAAACAAGAAAACGGATTGTATCCTTTTGGCTCAGGAGCAAACACATTTACTGGCTTGTCGCCTTTTCATTGCCATGGTAAAGGCGGGAAGCGATACCCACAGCAACCAACAAAAAAGCAGTATAACTGCAGAGGCATACATTAGACAGAAAAGAGAGAAAGACAGAGTTAAGCAGAGAAACAGAAAGAAAACTTGTACATCTAGCCAATTTCTCTTGATTAATATAAAAAAAACACTATAAACCCAGAGATTTACCTTGAGGTATTGGTGGGCAGATACACTGTATAATTACTACCATCGGAATTTTCTGTATATCTGTGTGTCTGTAAAGAGTTATTAGCCAATCAGCTATAGTTGGGTAAACAACACTGATAATTTAAATTGTGAATACTTTAAAGGTGGGCATAAATTTTAGTAATAATCACTGCTGGGCAATTACTTGACTTAAAATACCCATGGTGGGTTAAAGGTTTAACTCCTCTTCCTGGGGCATTAATGGTCCAGTAATGCTCTGTCCTGAGGGAATTATTACTATTATAGCCTAAATTATTTTATTATTATTATGGTATTTTGAATGTTTTTGGAATCTTCTTCTTGCACACCCAGTCGGCTGGCTGCTGCAACCGAGGAAAGGGCCTGGCCATTTGTATCTCCAAACTCATGAAGCTGTCTGGAACACCCATCTACCACCCCCCCCCCCCAAGTAAGGCCTGTGGTCCCACTGAGAATGCCAGCAACACTGCCATCTGTGAGGAGGTGATGGACCTCACCACCTTATGCAGCAGCTGCACCAGGGACAAGCTTTCTGGGACTTGAGGTCATTTCATTTGCAAGGTTTGACTACAGGACCTGCTGCTGCTCCTGAAGCTCTGCTATGAAGACTTGGTGCTGAATCCTCGAAGGTGCCAGCCAACCTGCAGACTTTCACTGGGCTGCTGGCTATACCAGAGCTGGAGGCCATGACGAGTGAGGGTTGAGTTAAAGCAAGGGGATGTGTGAGAGAATGGTCTCATAATTAGAATAGTGAGTGAACCACACAGGGAGCAGAACCTTTGGATACGCTAATCCCCAACTATCACTCGAAACAGACCAAACCCTCATATACTAGGACGCCTTAGCAAGGAGGCATCATATGGAGGATAGGCCCTCCCCTGTCATAGCCCAGACTCTTAAAGGCCTATTCTAGTAGCTTTGATAAGTGACTTATTTGGAGTGATGTGACATCATCAAAAAGGGAGGGAGGATGCTACCTAATTGATTGTGTTTGACCTGGGGTCAATCTGTGTCCCGCTAAAGTTAACGTGCATTGACTCCCAGCTGTCTACCTTATTTATTGTTCTCGCTGAGGCCCCAGCCAAGCAGCTTCTGTTTCTGTCCCAATACACAAAGACTGCGGCCCATATGCTCATTAAGCTGCCGCATTCACACCCAGCTTCTCTAAACACAACCGCAAAACTTTACGAACCGAAAATCGAGTTAACGGGAACCCATTCTTATGCAACAAGTAATGACCTGCAAGTGCAGGTCGCACTGCCTCATACGTCCACATTCTGTTAAAATAGAGGCAGTTCGGCGCCTCGGCCAAAACCCTGATATACACCCATGTCCCCACAATAATATTTCTCTGAAACGAATTTCTACTGGTCCAGCTCCAAACGCACCCGACTTTGACCAAGCAACCAGCTCGCTTAACCGCAGCACCCCTTTCCCCCAAAAATCCAGTACAAATGTCTCGCCAAAACAGTTTTTCTTCAAACTACGAAAAAGAAATGTAAAAAAGAAACCACGTTAAACCCCAGGATCCCCGGGCTGACTGACTTACAGCTATCAGGCAACCGACTCCTTTCCTCCATCTGCTAGCACTGAAAATTATTGATCTGCAAGCGATGAAGAGCATCTGTTATAACGTTAACTACTCCAAGGATGGGGATTCCACTGAAACAAATATTTTACTTTCAGCATTGCAGTACCAGATATTGTCAAAACCGGACCACTGACAGCGATGACGCGGTAAAACTAATCAATTTGGATACAACACCTATTTTAACCGAGCGAAAATTAACATGGCGGTTTGCCAAACCTTCCCCCCCACAAATCCATCAGCACCATCACAGGAAGAGTTCTAGGAAAACAAGATTCATGGTGATATCTCATTCCAGCCAGGAATAGGGCCAAGAGCCTCCACCAACAATTAATATAACATCCGTACCCCACTGAACCCGGTGCATCAGTAAATATCCCTAAATCCCACATTAAATACTGGGTTATGGTGCCATAATGTCCTACCATTTTAAGTACCCGCAAACTCCTGCCATACTACCAGATCATCTCTGATCCCAGCTGTCACTCTAATAAAGTGATGAGGCCTCACCACCCCTCACATTGCAAATGCTAAACATCTTGCAAACCCCTGTCCCATAGGCATCACATGCAAAATTAAGATGCCCTAACTACTCCAACAGCTCTTGTAAGGTAACTTTCAATCAGTTAGAAAACGTTCTAGCATTTCCCTTCAATTCTGCTATTCCTCTCTAGAAGCCGAGAAAACTGAGCAACGACAAAGGATGGTCTTTCCCTTTGCAAATGGGACACCCAACTATGCCGCTATTATCTCACAATTTGCAAACAACTGAGCACACACTTCTGTACAGTCTGATAACTCCTTTCCAACCTAGTCTTAACTACCCCTATGCTGCTCTACTTATTAACTTTCACCCGCAATCCCCAACTGCCCCATGTACGAATGGGATTCAAAACCAAAAAAACATTGAAAAGCAGTTTGAAAGCAACTGACCTTCATCCCTAATAGAATAATGCCCTTTCCAGTTCTCCATCGTGTCTACCCTCGCTGATATTTTTGCCATTTGCTCATGCCTGCTGTTGCCCCTTGTTCCCCAAAACCCTTCCAGTTATGGAAGCACTTGATAGCCGCAAGGTAACCGATACATGTTGAATACTAGTGGTTAACTTGCATGTTGAGCTGAATTTATATGCCCTGTCATTGAAAGGCCAGCACACGCACCTCTTACTGCCCGCTGACAGCCCAAAGTATTGTGAACTGCCAGCAGCTGGAGCAAAGGGAGTAGGCATCCGAGGTGTTATTATGGACAGCCACAGATCAATGTCTTCATAATCCCATTTAACCCTTTTAATTCCTTAAAGTGCGCTGTTAAAAAGCCTCATCATAACGCAGCCACAATTCCCTTGTTACTCTTATTGGTCTACCTGATGGTATCAATAGCAGAATAGCACTGTGCACCTCTGTGGCTCCTTTACCATAGCTACAGTAGCCAAAATGGCCTATGCCTCCAAACAATTGCAGAAGGTCATGGGAATCTGGTCCATATCTACCTCCTTATCCTTGTCCTCCCTTGATCTATCCATCTTTTCCTTTGCTTTACTTTACAGCTCTGCAAAATCAACATAACAACTTCAAGCACCGCAGGTACAGATACTGTACCACCTGCTTGTACTACAGCACAGCCCTGACCCTCTCGGAACCCCATGTTCTCGCTACACTACCTGCTATCCTTAGACCTAACCCAATCCGCCTCCTGACAAAATTATAAACTATTTAAGAAACCTTAAAGTGAAGCAATTTTCCCTGCAGCAGATGCAGGATTACTCTGATCCTGCGATGGTGCCTGCATCGCTGCTCCTGGTGCCTGCATCGCTGCTCCTGGTGCCATCCACTTTCCCTTGCTGTAGCATTCGGAGGGGCAAGAACCTGGGTCTCCTGCTGAGGTCGGTCCGCTGGAACCAAACTTCCTCACCGTGTAAAATCACAAGAGCAAACCGCAAGTAAAATCCCCGAGCCCACATTCTGCACACCAAAGTCACTGCCCTCCCTGTGTCACTGCAGCATGATTGGAAGCTTGGCCAAAGCAAAGAGGGTATGAACCAAAGATGCAAAAGTGGGAGTTAACTAGTGGCCATGGGGCTAGTGGCAGAATAGGATGGGCAAGAGCCCAAGATAAGCAAAGATACCAGTGGTCACCTAAGCAGGTTGTCAGAGGGCAAGCTTGAGGTGGGCAAAGGTGTAATATGTGGGACCACAGGTGGGATAAAAGGGGTTATGAGCTGGAGGAGGAAACAGGGGAAAGGGGGTTAAGGGCCAATGGTGTAAATTTCCATAATGAGGCAGTATCCTTCTCCCCCACCTCCAGTCTACCCATTTAAGAAGGAACTCACTTCCCCCTAAGCAATTATGTACCATCATGGCCTGGAGTTTATTTGCTTCATTCATGTGAGACCCCCACCTCTACCAGGGCCTAGCCTCTCCAGAGGCCATGCTGCTGCTTCAGACTCCCTGTCTGTGTCCCTGTCACTTGCCGGATCTTCAAACGATGTGGAAGATGACAACCTTCCACCTCCATATCGCAGCTCCACCAACCAGGTCCTGTCACATAACCGCGCCAGAGACCCAAAAAAACTGCTTGCAGGCTGGTTGAGTGTGCCTCCACTGGCCCCGTCTGTACAAACAGCTGCTATTGCAGCCAGGCGGCTCTGTAGTATCCTCACCTCCACCAGGAGGGCAGAACTGCGGTCCGTATCCACGCCCCACGACGGCAGGTAAGCCTCTAGGAAGCCATCAGGATGACTGGGAGCAGCATGGGGAACAGGCAGGACCTCAGAAGCAGTAGCTGCAGCAGCAGTAATAGGAGCAGAGCCTGCCCAGACTTTATTGGCCCTTAAAGCTGGAGATCAAACAATATAGTGTTTTTTTTTTTAAATAAATCTGTTGTGTACTATGAGAAAATACTGGTAGAATTTTTTTAAAGACATTTTTAATGTTTTCAAATGTAACAAGCATTTTTGTTTCTATAGCAATCATTTACAAAGTCACATCCCCTTCCTGTTCTGAGACAGCCTCTGGAATACCCATTTCACCCTCTCTCTAGCAGTGCACATATTGTATCTAGTGCCTGCCTGGTCACATGATATTCCAGACAGAACTTTGCATCTTGGGAACTCTTCTGAAGCACTGACTGATTTTGTGAACCCCCGAGCCGAATCTTCTACTTTCGATCAGAAGTGAAAGGATCGATGGGCAACTTAGCTAATCACTTGTCAGTGTGCAGATTGTATTGATGCACATATTGAATTGAATTTTTTCTTTTTTTAAACATCAGCTTGAACTGCTGCTTTAAGGATCTGCTTTCATGGTCAGTAAAAATAACCTGTTGCTGCAGCCAGGAAAGAGGAAATGCAACCTCCAAAGCATCACACTATATACTGTAGCCCTGCATTACAACATCTGCATCATCTTTGTCTAAGGAAAAAGGCCATTGAAATCAGTAGGATATTTTTCTTTGATACATTGGATGCATTTTGTTTGCCCGAAAACTGCACCACTTTTGCCTTGATACATACGGTAGGCCTCATCATGACAGTGAGAGATGTGATAAAGGCATGGAAAGGTAAGAAAGAACTAGGAAAAAGTGAGACAGTTCACACAAAAAAGTTTCCAGAAGAGGAGGCAGGTGGGGAAACAGTTATAATAGGTGTGAGTTTTATATAATGAAATGCACCACATACTGAATTCTGTGAGAACGTTTATCCTCACAAGCAATATGAGGGGAGCTGAAAAAAATATATATCTCAGGCTATGAGGTATGAGGTTTGAGGGGTTGGCACCAGAAGGAGTAGAAGCTGCATGTGGGAGGCAAGGACAGCAATAGTTAAGTGCTGAGATGTGCAGTCTGGGGTAGATAATATACTCCTAGATAAGAAGGCAACTCTATCTGAGATCTATGAGTATATCTATGAGTTTATCATTGACATGTACAAATACTCCTTGTCTCTTTGCTGCTGTTCAAATGGGTGGTTTCAAGAGACTAAACAGAAAACTTAACCCCCACCACTCCACCTTGCTTCTACTCCCCCGGGCCTGCCAAATTCCTCTCTAAACATTCTGGCTTTGGCTCACAGGATTAGAAAAACTGAGCTCTGCCCGCCTTCTCTTAAATTTAATTTCCTGTTGAATGACACGTATAGTAATTGCGTTCCATACCCACGCTTGCGCACTGAGAGAAGGCACTCAAGCCCGGCATTTAGCATTTCAATTACTTCGTTTATAATGTGACAAATGTTAAAAGAAAGGGAGAATAGTTTTGGGCACATAGAGAAATCATATACTGTATAAATAATACGAAGGCATATACTCTATATTATTCACACACTTTTCCACTATGGACAAATTCACTGAATGAAAGGGGGAAAACCAACATTGCATTGCAAATGCCACTGTATGCATGTTTGATTAAAAACTTTTTCATTTTAATTTCTAAATAATACGAATGCATATATTCTACATTATTCACACACTACTAGGGGGAAATTCACTGAATTAAAGGGTGACAATTCTTTTCATCAGTGAGATTGGGGCTGGGGGGATTAGACACGCTATTGACTGGTTATTAGCCTACAATAAAATAGGCAAAGCTGTCTCCCCCCTCCCCCAATTTGTAAGATGGATTTCTATGAATGTAAATTAAGGAACAGGGGGAATTAGTAACAAGTGTAAGAGACAAACGTGTTAGGTGTTGTGAAGCACTTCCAATCAAGCTATATCTTTATTTAACAACATATAACTTTAGAAACTATTTTAAATATGTTTATACATACTGTATAAATGTGTGTACTGTATCTCTCAAATTAAATATCTATGCAGTAGACATGGGATTCGAAATTACAGTGTACACTCATGGTAAAATCTCTTAAGTACTATATAATAATATCTACAAGCTAAAATGTGTGTATAAATATAGATTTGTATATCTCTCAACTTAAATATCTATACTGCATACTTCAGACAGGATATCAATACCTGTATACAGTATGTACTCTCGAGGTAAACGTTTGTCTTAACTACATTTTGATGCTGTGTATTGAATTTTATATATGTATGTATACAGAGAAAGGGGTATGTCCCCTATGCCGATGCTCCAGAAAAGCAGAGAGAAAGGACTGTAATAATAGTCATATGAGTAGTCAGTAAAGTGCTGTAGAAAAATTTTGATAGAGGATGATGCAATTCAAACTCATGAATCTGCCCGTGTGCAATAAGGCAATCACATAGGTCAATAGAATGAGAGGGGAGAGGAGGAGGAAAAAAGTCCCACCGCTGAACACCCACGCTGGTGAGTGTGCGCCAGCGGGACAAAATAGTCCTCAAATACCCCAAAGTCCAGTACACACCTAATAGCCAACGGGCACTGGGACTGGTAAATGAATAATTCCAGAAAAACTCACGTTCTTGGAGTATCCAGTCCCTGAAGTGAAAGGCAGTGAATAGATTTCCTCCGTCAGAATGCTTGCTGCTGCTTGGTAAGCCTGGTATATGCGTAGTGCTATAGACTTCACAGCCGTATTGTAAATGGATAAATAAATAACCAGATACTTGTGAGGGGGGACCCCTAATCATAAGCTTGATAGAAGACAGGTACTGGGTTGCAATCCTGGATAGTAAGCTCACTGATGAGTGACGCTATGGTAAACAATGATACCAGGACAATTGAGTATAATGACACCCTATAATGTACCAAAGTGTCTAAACAAATGAAGTCCTGAACAGGAAAACATGTACTGTAGCAAGCGAATAACTCACTTTGAGTGCTGCATAGTTCATGTGATCCACAGGTGAGGGGTCCCCAGGTGTGCTTCCGTCCACGGGGTAGACAAGTAAAAGAAAGGAAATTGGAGGAGCACTACTATGTATCAAAAAATAGGAAAAAGAAGGTGCGTGTCCTATAAAAAAATTATTTATTGGTCATGGATAAAAAGGGGCACAGGAGAGCCCCACCAACGTTTTACGCTTCACAGAGCGCTTTCTCAAGGTATACATATCACAACTTTATTGACATATATATAGGCACACAATAATATGATCAACCAATACTCAGAGCTCACATGTGGTCCGCCCTCTGTGATTGCTAATGTTCATCTGATGTGTGCATATAGGTAAATGTGTACACAAGGATGACGCCTACTATCTCCACCTCCAAATGCTAATCCGGAGGCATGTGGGGTCTAACAACCCTCCTGGTACGCGCTTGCACAATAGCCAAATGAGGGAGAGTCCCCCATGCCAATGGAAGCCGGGGGATGCGGGGAAACGACGTCATCCCGTGATCCTACCTACACGCATCATTGAAGCTCTAGATGCGCGCGCATTCTAAACCTACCAAGTCACTATCTAAAAGGTCTCTTGACTGTTTGATAAAATCATCAGATGTAGAACAATTTTGTTTTATGCGTATAAATTGTCCCTTATGGATTCCTTTGATCAATGACCTGGGGTGGCAGCTGTCCGCTGTCAAAAAGGTATTGTGAGAATTAGTTTTTCTGAAAACATCGCGTTGTATGGTTTTGCTCTGGTCTTTTTCCTACTTTTTGATACTTATAGTAGTGCTCCTCCAATTTCCTTTCTTCTGCTGCTGGGTAAGGTACAGTAAGCAAACGTAGAAAAAGTAGAAAAACGCAGAGCACTGTCTACAGCACTAAAGAGGAGGCTGGATAAAGTATAGTTATGTGAAAATTATTGAGTGAACATAGATCACATCCTCACAGTCAACTCAAATGCGTTTCATACCTCACGGTGCTTTGTCAAAGCTGTTTACTTGAGTACACAAAACAGTAGGGTGTAAAGTGCACTAAACATTACATTACACAAGATTACTTTTGTTAGTTATGATACTATTCTCTTAAAGACTGACTCACTAATCGCAGAAAGTTTATACAAGTAGTTCACAAACCATTAGTGGACAGAAACTTCGGCTTCCTGTTCGTACAATAGGTGGACAGTGTGAAAGCCCAAAGTCTTAAGTGTTGTGCATATATCTTTATCTAACACCTATATTATTATATAAACAATTTTCAATTTGTTAATAAATATAGATTTGAATACACTGGCGACACACTTTATTCGAGCTTGGCTAGTCCCACGAATTCGGGCATACCCGGGTGTATTGAGGTTTGTGACTGTTTTCTGCCCGAGTGCATTGAGGTATTTTCCATGCAGGGATTTAAGCATTTTATTCCCACTGGCTGCAATACTGCACAGTATATATATATATACTGCATTACAATTCATGAATTTATGCCATCTGGTAGACACGCGAAGCATTGCAGCCTATTAAATCCTTATCATTATCATTTAACAGATTAGCCGCCCGTCAGCCAGGCATGAACCCAGGCTGGGAAGGCAAACGCAACGGGGCTTGTCAGAGGTGAGGAGCGGCGCATTCCAGGTATCTGCCAGGTACATACTGGGTATTTGCTCGAATAAAGTGTGTCGGTGCAGTATCTCTCACATAAAATATCTATGCAGTAGATAGGGGATGTGCAGTATATGTATATGTGTATATCTTTCTAAATTACAGAGTACACTCAAGTTAAAACCTCTTACCAACTATATAATTATCTACAAGTTTAAATTTGTTTATGAATATAGATTTGTATATCTCTTAACTTAAATATCTACACTACATACTGAGGACAGAATATCAATACCTCCTGCTTCCTGTCAGTACTTTCTGAAGCCTGCTGCACTGAAAATCATAATCTGTAATAGAAAAATGATATGTTTTGTTATAAAGACTAAATTCCTAGCGCCAACCCAGCACTTTCTAAAAAAACAGGAAAAACATTACTAATGTGATGTATATAATTGTTGCACATTTGGACAGTTAGAGTGTTTTCCCAGTAACTATGGATCCCTATAACCAGCTCTTTTTTGTTCACCAGCTTGATATATTTCCTGGGGTGATGTTTCATAGTATGCTACACCAGTTCTATGGGGTTCAAATCAGGGGATCTGAAAATATAGAAACAAAGACAGCAAGGTTAGGGACAAAAATTTCAATTTATAAATAAAGTGCAATACAGTTGAAACCAGCTCGAAAGAGTTACAATACTTACTCTAGCAGGATTTTGACCAAGTTGATTTCGCTTTCCTGGATAAGGCAGCAGAGGCACTGTGCTCTGGGTCATAATCCTGGAAGAACTGGTGACCAGATGGGAATTCATCTCTATTGTATGGTACTATAGGGGTGATAATGGAATTCTGGAAAAACACTTTATCCATAATATTTACATCATGATGTGACCTCACTATATACAGCAATAGATCATGAGTTGGGTACCGGAGATATCAAAAGGGTGCTTGACAAAGATATTAAAGTGAATTTTAAAACCTTCATATTAGAGGGGATAAAGTATATTCTGACCCATAACTTCTTTTGCTAAGATAACAGCTATTTCCTCCAGCTATGCGGCACTGCCATGGGGTTATGGGTATGTGGGAGGAAGATCACATCTAGTCCCAAAACCCGTTCGGTGCGAGCCTGGTGCTATGGAAACGTTATATAGACGACGTGCTGTGTATCTGGGAGGGCAACGAGGAAGATCTAGAAAAATTTCAGGAATTCCTAAATGCAAATAATTGGAACCTTAAGTTCACTTTCAACACTAGTCGAACATCGATTGACTTTCTGGATTTAACTCTGTTTGTCGAAAAGGGAACTATAGAAACCAAAACCTTTTACAAAAAGGTAGATGCAAATACATATCTTTTGGCATCTAGCCATCATAATCCGAGATGGATTAGTAACATTCCACAAGGCCAGTTTCTTAGAACCAAACGTAACTGTTCCCAAATTGAGGTGTTCAAATTACAAGCAGCCGATCTAAAAAGTAAATTCATTGAAAGGGACTATAGTTACAATAAGGTTTCTAAGGCATTGAAAACAGTGAGGAAAATCAATAGTAATGAGCTAATTTCTTTGAGCGGCGTTAAGAAAATAAAGTAATATCTGGAAATATGGAATTTATTCCGTTTATTACTAAGTACAACGATATGGCCCCCAAAATTACCAAAATATTCAACAAACATTGGGGAATCTTGCAGGGTGGTAAACAACACAGTAAGGTGCTCCCTAAGAATCCTCAAATAATTTTCAAAAAGGTTAGAAATCTCAAATTACAGCTGGCGCCTAGTTGCCCCATTAGTTCATCAAAAGAAAAAAATACCACTTGGCTGAAAGAACTGAATGGTTATTTCACTTGCACAAAATGTATAGGTTGCAATATGTAAGGCGAACAAGTAGGCCATTGAAGAGAAGATTTGCAGAACATGTGTATAATATCAAGAGATGACTGGAGAAACATATTATCCAGTCTTCCCGGTCAACATTTGTTTAATGGGAGTGACAGGGTTAATTTTGTGTGCTATAAATAAGTCCACATGAACGCCAGTGCTCCACATCCCTGATGAAGTGACGTCAACAGTCACGAAACGCATAGGGTGGAGCCTATTCTTGCGTATGCAACGTGATTCTGTCAGTATTGGAAAGAGAGTGGCGGTGCAGCGTTGACATCATCGTAGGAGGATCCCGTTTGTAGATTCGCGGCTGTGAGAGACAGAGAGGTGTGGATCTGACCCCAACCACTGGTGCCATGCTCTGAGTGCACAAGCTGCGGATGGCACGTTGTAATTTCGCAGCAAGATCCTTGAATATGAGAGTGCAATTCATGTGGTTTTTGCGTGGTTTAAAGAAATTTTGTTTGGTACCATACAATGTTGATTTTATACATTTTATGGGTACTGTGATCGGGAGCTTGTGGAAGTGAAATCATTTATCCAGCCTAGCACCTTGCATATAAGATAAAGATACCTTTCAAGGTCTCATACCACTTACTTAATGTAAGTAGTTAGCTGCAGAGTGAATGAGCTCTATTACTACTGTATATAGCTCTATACTATATCTAGAGGTCTCAATGGTCTGCTCAATGGTCTGCTCAATGGTCTGTCTGTTTTTCCTCTGATGTCTTTAGAGTCATCCAACACTGAGTAATCCAAGCAAGCATCCCCAGGCAAATAGACTGACATTACTATTTTGACCAAGAACTAGTATCATTTATTTAGTTCGTCAAGGACTATATGTTCTCTTATACCTTTATACTGTGCATAAAAGCTTACACAAATTGCATAGCCTCACATACTGATCTCTATCTGAATTAACTCTTGTCCTCTTGTACTTTAAGATACTTTATCTTGTGCTATGGATCATACCAGCTTCTATGGATGCAAGAACCAGTTTTAAGAAGCGGTAGACTCCATATGGCCTGAGGTTTGTCCCAAAGTGTTTATGGATTCAGGCGCCCCCCTCCTTATTAGATAATAATCAGTTATATTGACGCTCAGTCTGCCTGGGGGAGGGGGGTATCTGGATTCAGACTTGATAAATGTGGGCAATCGTGTTCTCAAGAAGAAGCGTTTAAATTTCCTAAGCGGACTAATATATTTCTATCAACAGGGAGGGAACATAATGAACACTATACTCAAACACCAGCACGGCCCTGTGAGCTTACATCCAATGAGGAACATGGAGCCTCTGGTGTTGTATATTCTATTAGCGTTGCAGCCAATATGCTGCCTGATGAATCTCGACAGCGTACTGCTGACTGGAACTATAGTATGAAAAAAGAGGGCAAACACGGCAACACCAAGCAAATACATGGGAACCCGAGATTAGAAAAATATTAAAGTTACTCTATTGAAGTCATTGAAACGAGTTAAAAAAATTCTCCTATGTAATTGACACAGTAATGTCACTTTTTCAAGAAGTCTGTGTGACTACAATGCAGGGGTCACAAGTAATCTAATGTGTCTCCTGCACATAGTCAGGTGTGGGAAAGAGGTGCAGAAAACCAGAAACCTTTTGGAATGGTTTCCCATCCATCAGCCATTTATAATGTGTAAGTTATGCCAATACAGGTTTCATGTCCCAGCTTCAGCAGAACTATCGCTCCAGTCTGTTTAAGGATTCTGGGAAAAGCTAAAAAGGAGGAGCCGACTGTAAGGTTGGGCCTCTGGTCTCAAGAAGAGATTTGGTAGGTTGGAGGCGCCGACTGTGCGGTCGGGTGGCTCTGCCCAAAATTAGAGATGGAAGAAGCTGGGGACCAGCTGTGTGGTTGGGCCTAAGCAGCCACACGGGGATTCGGTAGTGAAGCATCCTGAGCGGGGCAGGGGGAGAATGGTCAGCTGAAATATGACTAGTAAGGATTTCCGTCATTGCAATTTTTCCCAGCACATGGGTGTTCAAAATTCATGTTGGCTGGCAGTAAATAATGCTGAGACCAATTTTACTTCCACTTAAAACCGTGTGTGTCTTCGTTAATCCAGTTGGTTTTAAAGACAAGGGGTCGGCATATTAAGCCTTTATTAGCCCCCCACGAGGGGTTGAATTCTAGCTCTCTGGGGCTAATTTAGGTCCAGGTGAATTGTGATGTCTTTGAAATGTGTAATGGAGATTTTGTATAATACAATTCATTTTTTCCCAGAGTGATTTATTCATCTGTTTAACATTTAAAACAAATGTTGCATCAAAAACCCACATGTTATCCATTAGTTTGTTCCTGCTCTATCAAGATAGAGAATAAAAGGGTCTCTGGATAATTGATTTCACTGTTAATACAAGTGAATATGTAGCCTTGAATTCACCTCTTTTAACAGTTTTCATTGCACAGAAGAACAGGCTTCAACATGATAAAATGCTTCAGTCATCTGTTCTTTTCTTCATATTTATTTATTTATATTACATGTCAAAAAATTAGTCATTCATTAAAGTCAATAATTACATGAATAGTACTTTAAAGCATCAACCCCCCAGTCTTATTGTCACAGGAGACAACTTTTAACACTTTTTACCTTTTGGGATCAGTTCACTAGGCAGAACAAGGTAGTGGAATAAAATTAGGTTTATTCAGGTGAATCCCGCAGACATACAAATGATGCACAACTACAGGTAAATCACACTTAACTGGGAGTCTGGGATGAATATATAGCCTCAACTAGGTGCAGGGCGCCTGCTTCTGGACAGCTTACCCTGTCCGACTCACGTCCAGCAACACGCGGTACTCTTTTCGGGAGAGATGCAGTGCTTTCCCCGCTTCGTTCTCCACTCAGAACTTGTCGCGTCTTTAAAACTTGGTCTCAGCAAGGCAGGCTTCTCCTGCAAAAAAACGAAGCTAGTTGCTTGGCTATTCACAACAGAGCAACTTTGAAAAGCCCACCAGCACCTCACCGACCCAAGCCTCAAGATCGTCTGGTTCTCTGATCGGGCAGTCTCCTTACCTAGACCTCGCTGTCCTATGCTTAACATGGAAAGGAGACTGGCAACCAATCAGAGAATGGATCCTAACTCTACCAGCAAATCAGAATGGGGACTCGTCTGGCTGTCTACATCAGAGAAGAGGACGTGACAAGCCATCTCAAAAGCCGGTCAAGCGGGAAATATGAACTGACCAATGGGAACAGTGCCTACGAGCAGCAGCTTCCCCCAGCCAGCCCATTGCCTCCCGCAGGCTCCAGTAGGTCTGGCAGACCAAGTGTCTTCCCCGTGGGCAGCCCTTGTTTTCCGGACTTTGTACTCCGTCCTTCACTGCTCACCAAACCGTTCCACATCTCTCAACTTCCCTTCTCCTCTTTGATCCCAATCTCTATGCAGACATCTCAGCTCCTATTTACAGTAGATTGCCAGAACTGTCTATATAGAGATGAATACACACTTTATAAAACATATTAAACTTATGGGGACATAATACATGTGGGGAAATGGGACTGGGATAGTTGGGGCCAAAAACCAGGATTCTGGGGAAAACTTTGTAGCCCCAGTCTAATTCACTTCGCGTACCCACAGAGCCTGCCTGCTCGTCGGGTAGAATTGCGGTACTACCGGTAACTTTGTTCCCCGACCCCTTACACAGGTTCTGAGTACATTTTTACCCAAATATCCCCCTTGAAACTCCCATTCCCGAAGTCCCACGTTTATTGCAACATAGGAAATATTTATATCACATACACAGTGTGCCTGGCTTATAGTGCTTCTAAGCTACCAGGGATCCACGGTTTTCAGGGGTAACCAGTCGGGCTTCACCTTTATTATGAAGACTGGCTACCCCCTACCGTCACTCTCATATAATGTTAGTATCTCACACCTTTGCTGCACTGTTTTTTATTTGAAATGTTTTTCAAGTGTTAATCCTCTTTTTGTGACATTCAGGGGATTCCGGCTTCCCAATGTGTCCCCGTCACCCCTGTTCTCCCTGCCTCTGACCTTCCTCCTCTGCCTCCTCGTTTATCTCTCCCTTCCTCCTCCCGCACCCGTTCCTCTGCGCCCTGTCCAGACGCGCGTCCGTCTGTCACGCGCGTTCCCCGCAAGGGGCTCGCTCATCCCCAAACTCCCGATCTCCCCCGCGGCACTCAGCACTCGCGGCGCTGCTCTATTCCCTCTCCCGTCATGTTACCTTCTTCAGCAGCCCCTCCTGCCTTCTCGCCGTCCGTGGCGAGCGCCCCCGCGGCACGACGCTCTGCGCGTTCCCTGGCACACACTGTTTGAGTGCATCCAGCCCTTACAGAAGGCACGCACACACGCTCCACTTGTAGGTCTTCTCTGAGCACTGGTTCCGCCCCTCATAGTGTGCAAGCTATTTCCCCTCTGATTTACCTGTCTCCTCCCTCACTCCTTCTGACCATCTCTGCAACCCCTCACTCTACCCTCTGCTCCTCCTCTCTCTCCCATTGGTGCTCAACCCCTCACTCCTCTTCTCTCTCCCATTGGTGTTCCCTCCTTTATAACCTCTGTCTGTCCTCTAGCTCATTGCTCTGCATAGCTTCTTGTGACCCCTGTGTGTCCAGTCTCTATGCTTGGCTCTCTTGTCTCTTACAGTGCTGTTTCCCATCCCCGTTTACCTTTGGATATCCCTGGCTTGAACTCTGCTTTGAATTGGATTACCCTGTCTTCTCCTGCCCTTGGACCCTGCATTCGGATACGTTTACGCTGCCTTCTCCTATCCTCGAACACTGGCTTATGGACTTGGTTACACTGCTCGCTATTACCCTGAACTCTTGCACACGGACATTACTATCCAAACTCTCATACCCAGGACATTGCAAGTATCTGCTAACCTTTTCTCTACAGGCCCGGCAACGCCTTACCACACTCCGGGCACGCCCTCACTGCTGTGGGTGCGTGTTATAACCTTACCCAACACAGTACTGGGGACTGGCCAGGTCTGCGGGCATACAGGCGTTACATTATGCAGAGCCAAATAAATGCAGACCCCCCTGAGGTGGGCCAAGGTGTTTCCTTAGAACATTTACAATTTGTCCGTAGTCAGTTAACCACTGTTTTGCAATAGCTTGCAAACCTGTCTCTCCAGGAAACCCCAGTGGCTCCGTCACCTCCTGTCTCAGTGACCTACGGTAACTCAGGACCACGTATACCACCTCCCAACCGGTATGATGGGGAACCTCTCGCTTGCTGTGGATTCCTAAACCAATGGGAGGTGCAATTTGAAATGTCCCCCTCTCTTTTTCCTACCGGCCGTACCAAGGTGGCCTACATTTACGCCTTACTCGCGATGCCCTCGCTTGGGCTTCTCCCCTCTGGGAGCTCAAACCTGAGTTGACCCAAGATTACCCTAAATTTAGGCATGCACTCCAACAAGTGTTTGACACTCCACAAGCGGGAGACGGCCGCCTTTTCTTTGTTTCACATCTCACAGGCACGAAGATCCGCTGCTAAATATGCTATAGGTTTCCGCACTCACTCCGCAGAGACCCAATGGAACGACGAGGCACTTGCCGCAGCATACTGACACGGTCTGTCGGATACGTTAAAAGATGATCTCGCAACTCCTGCCCGGCCGTCCTCCCTGGAACAGCTGATTACTCTCAGCATACGTATGGATCAACGTACCCAAGAACGACATCACGAGCGATACTGTTCCCGTTCTCTTTCTCCCTCCTCTGTTTCTCACAGGTCTCGTACTTCGACCTTCCTGGCTTTGGATGCTCCTGAACCGATGCAAATCGGTAGCCAACAACTACAGGCTGCGGAGAGAATGAGACGTCGTCAGAAGGGTCTCTGTTTCTATTGTGGTTCCCCAGAACATCGGCTCCAGTACTGTCCCCTGAAGCCGGGAGACGGGAACACCCAGTAAAGGTAGAGGGCTTTTGCTGGGTACAATCTCTTCTTGCCCCTCTCTCCCTAAAGACCTCCCAAAGAAATTCTTGCTTCCTGTAACGCTGACGGGCCAAAATCTTCTATTAGAAGTAAAAGCTTCATTGACTCCGGATCTGGCGGCAACTTCTTGGATCACACCTTCGCCTCTGAGAAACAGATCCCTCTGGTCAAGAGGAAAGCACCCATTGGACTTGAAGCTATCGACGGACGCCCGCTTCAGCCAGCTTTCATCATCTGGGAGTCCATTCCTCTTACATTGTCCACGGCAGATGGCCATAAGGAGGTAATAGTTTATGATTTCTTCCATTCTCCCACCGGTCAGGTCATTCTAGGATTGCCTTGGCTGCAGCTCCACAATCCGCGCATAGATTGGACCGACACTGTACCTATCCAGTGGTCCTCTTCTCCTGAACCTCCGTCTACCACTCCTCCTGCTGCTGTGCTCGATGGTTTGGATTCCATTCCTTCCGACCTATCTATTCAGCCGAAGGTGTATCATGAGTTCCTGGATGTTTTTAATAAGGTTCAAGCTGAGGTACTTCCTCCCCCTCATCCCTACGATTGTCTGATTGATTTAATTCCAGGAACCATCCTCCCGAAGTCGAAGTCATACCCTTTATCCGTTCCTGAAACTGAGGCTATGACATCTTACATCCAAGAAAATTTGGAGAAAGGATTCATCCGCAACTCTACCTCCCCTACTGGGGCAGGCTTCTTCTTCGTGAAGAAGAAGGATGGATCCCTAAGACCCTGTATCAACTTTCGCGGACTCAACAAAATCACGGTAAAAAAACGTTATCCTCTTCCCCTAATTTCTGAACTTTTTGACCGTTTTCAAGGAGCCTCTATCTTCTTCAAACTCGATTTAAGAGGGGCCTATAATCTCATCCGCATAAGAAAAGGGGATGAATGGAAAACCGCGTTTAATACGCGATCTGGACATTATGAGTATTTAGTGATGCCCTTCGGGCTATGCAATGCTCCTGCCGTTTTCCAAGAGTTCATGAACGATATCTTCCGGGAAGTGTTAGGAACATTTGTTATCGTATATTTGGATGACATTCTCATTTTCTCTAAAGATTGGAAGAGCACATTCGCCATACCAAACTGGTACTCTCTAGGCTTCGTGCTAATCATCTATATGCCAAGATGGAGAAATGTTTGTTCCACCAAACGTCCATAGCCTTCTTAGGCTATATCATCTCTAATCAAGGTTTCCCTATGGACCCAGAAAAATTGAAGTCCGTTCTCGACTGGCCGCTGCCAAACTCTGTCAAGGCCGTGCAGCGCTTTCTTGGCTTTGCCAATTATTACCGGAAGTTCATCCGTAATTTTTCTTCCATTGCTCTACCCATCACCACCCTGACTAAAAAGGGTGCTGACCTTACGACTTGATCTCCCGAAGCCATTGACGCCTTCGAGTTTCTCAAAAAGGCCTTCGTCTCTGCACCCATCCTACGGCATCCTGATACTTAGCTTCCCTTCACGTTCTAAGTTGACGCCTCTGATGTAGGAGCCGGTGCAGTACTCTCTCAAAGATCCTCTCCCCAGGAGAAGCTCCATCCCTGCGGTTTTTTTCTCTCGGAAATTGTCGTCAGCCGAGAGAAATTATGATGTTGGGAATCGTGAACTACTGGCCATAAAATTGGCTCTTCAGGAATGGAGACACCTCCTCGGAGGTACCAAGGAGCCTGTGGTCATCCTCACTGATCATAAAAATTTACTGTATATTGAAGGGGCTCGACGATTGGGTTCTCGTCAGGCTCGTTGGTCTCTGTTTTTCTCCCGTTTCAACTACACAATTTCTTATATTCCCGGTACCAAAAATATCAAAGCAGATGCTCTCTCTTGCCAGTTCGCCACGGAGAACGACTCCAATGAATCCGCTGAGTCTATTCTCCCCGCCAAATGCATAATTTCTGCCAACAATTTTGATATTTTAGAGGAAATAAACAAAGCCCAGGATCACATTCCCAGGAGACTTAAGGTGCCGGAGGGACGCGTATACGCAGCTCCACGTTTTCGCCACAAGATTCTTCTATGGGGACATTCTTCTAGATCTGCCGGCCATCCAGGCTTCAAGAGAACAGCGGATCTTATTAAACGGACCTTTTGGTGGCCTGGGATGAACAAAGACATTTTTTATTTCACCAAAGCTTGTCCGGTTTGTTCCCAGAGTAAATCTGCTCACCACAAACCTTCCAGTCTTCTCATGCCGCTTCCCATTCCGGAACAACCTTGGAAACATATATCTATGGACTTTATTGTTGAGCTTCCCAATTCTAAATGAATGAATACCATTTTTGTTGTTGTAGATAGATTTTCCAAGCATGCACACTTTATTCCCCTCAAGAGCCTCCCTAATTCTGCTACTTTGGCTGATATTTTTTCTAAAGAAATTTTCAGATTACACGGTGTGCCTATTTCAATTTTTTCTGACAGAGGTTCTCAACTCATTTCTAAAATTTGGCATGCGTTTTCTCAGAGACTCGGGATTTCCCTTCTATTTTCTTCTGGATATCACCCTCAGACCAACGGTCAAACGGAAAGAATGAATCAGACTTTAGAGCAGTATCTCAGATGTTTTGTCTCCGAGTCTCAAGACAACTGGGTGGATCTATTACCATGGGCTGAGTTTGCTATTAACTCTCTTAAAAATGAATCTACGCAAGAGTCCCCTTTCTTCATTAATTTTGGATTCCACCCTAGCAGTCTTCCCCTCTCTTCTTCCCCTTCTGGTGTTCCCACAGCGGATTCTCATGTCTCTACTCTTCAGAACTCTTGGAGGAAGATTCTGAAAACTCTACAAACTGCCGTCTCAAGACAAAAAACTAAGGCAGATCGTCTACGTCAACCGGGTCCTTCATTTAAACCTGGATATCTGGAGTATGGTTGTCTTAAAAAAAAAAAGGCTCAAGACCCCGTCTCTGAAATTGTCCACGAGATTCTTGGGTCCCTTCAAGATATTGGAGAAGATTAATTCAGTTGCCTACCGTTTGGCACTTCCTCCCACCATGAGGATTCCTTCCGTTTTCCATGTGTCTCTGCTCAAACCTTTCATCCAAAGCTCCCACTTTCCGGAGCGTTCTCGCAAACCTAACCCTGTGACCATTCAAGGACAACAGGATTACAAGGTTCATTCCATAATCGACTCCCGTTGGTCCAGAAACAACTTACAGTTCCTCGTTCATTGGAAGGGGTATGGCCCAGAGGAGCGGTCATGGGTTTCCTCTCATCATATCCACGCCCCCAAACTCCTCTGGCAATTTCATCAAAAATTTCCCCAGAAACCATGGCAGGATCGACCGGAGATCGATCCTCAAGGGGGGGATACTGTGACGGTTCAGGGGATTCCTGCTTCCCAATGTGTCCCCGTCACCCCTGTTCTCCCTGCCTCTGACCTTCCTCCTCTGCCTCCTCGTTTATCTCTCCCTTCCTCCTCCCGCACCCGTTCCTCTGCGCCCTGTCTGGACGCGCGTCCAGCTGTCACGCGCGTTCCCCGCAGAGTGCTAGCTAATCCCCAAACTCCCGATCTCCCCCGCGGCACTCAGCGCTCGTGGCACTGCTCTATTCCCTCTCCCGTCTTGTTGCCTTCTTCAGCAGCACCTCCTGCCCTCTCGCGGTCCATGGCGAGCGCCCCCGTGGTGCGACGCTCCGCCCGTTCCCTGGAACACACTGTTTGAGTGCATCCAGCCCTTACAGAAGGCACGCACACACGCTCCACTTGTAGGTCTTCTCTGAGCACTGGTTCCGCCCCTCATAGTGTGCAAGCTATTTCCCTGTCTGATTTACCTGTCTCCTCCCTCACTCCTTCTGACCTATCTCTGCAACCCCTCACTCTACCCTCTGCTCCTCCTCTCTCTCCCATTGGTGCTCAACCCCTCACTCCTCCTCTCTCTCCCATTGGTGCTCAACCCCTCACTCCTCCTCTCTCTCCCATTGATGCTCCCTCCTTTACAACCCCTGTCTGTCCTCTAGCTCATTGCTCTGCATGGCTTCTTGTGACCCCTGTGTGTGCAGTCTCTATGCTTGGCTCTCTTGTCTCTTACAGTGCTGTTTCCTGTCCCCGTTTACCTTTGTATCTCCCTGGCTTGAACTCTGCTTTGAATTGGATTACCCTGCCTTCTCCTGCCCTTGGACCCTGCATTCGGATACTTTTACGTTGCCTTCTCCTATCCTCGAACACTGGCTTATGGACTTGGTTACGCTGCTCGCTATTACCCCTGAACTCTGGCACATGGACATTACTATCCAAACTCTCATACCCAGGACATTGCAAGTGTCTGCTAACCTTTTCTCTACAGGCCCGGCAACGCATTACCACACTCCGGGCATGCCCTCACTGCTGTGGGTGCGTGTTAAAACCTTACTCACTTCAGTATTGGGGACTGGCCAGGTCTGCGGGCATACAGGTGTTACACTTTTGAGGTTACCATGCTAACATTTAGATTGGACTGGGCTCTGAGGAGAGCTCCAATCTAACCTCCCGAACACTTAATATTTGAAAACACTCATACAGTATCTCTTGAGTAGAGCATAGGATAAATCTCTTAAACTAAGTAAAAAAGAAAATTCCCCAAAAATGGCTATCTACAACTGCTGCTTTAACTTATTAGTTCCCTTATGACATATCTGGTATGTCATAGGTCCTGGTAAGCTTGGAGCCTTTATGACATACTAATTATGTCATTGTCAAGTGCTTATTTTCTAGCGAGTAATCGGGCTGACCGCTTTGATCAAATTTGAAGTGGAGCTTCCTCCATTTTGGGTATCCGTAGACCAGCAGCTGGTAACATGAAGCAGAAGTGGCAGGAGTCTATTGGTGCCTCTCCCCCGGCACAGAAAAGGTCAAACAGCTTTAAAATTTAGCAATTATTCAGTTTTACAAAATATTAAAGGAAAATGATTTATTTGTTCCTAAATTATTAACAATACCATCTTAATTGCGTTTTCCGTCTTCCCATTCATTGGGAAAATGTTCTACTTCTAAAAGTACAGATCAGACTGTGCTGGAAATGATTCCCCTGATAATCCAAGTAAAAGTTCCTTCTGCTGCTCCCACTCACTCCCGCGATCCAACTGGGCCAATATGATACATAAAACACAAAAGAGAGAAGCGCAAGAAGGAACCAGATTCAATTACTTAATAACAACTTTATATATTCAAATCTATAAAAAATACAGCACTTACATTATTTAACAGAGCTGCATCAGAAACGGCACGTCCCCACACCACTCCATCCACTAGATGCTAATTAATTATTTCCCAGTGGCTGGTAGTAGCTAGGCCCTCCAAACCGATCCTGATTGGGGGCTGGCTGCTGTTATTGTCCTAAAGAGCTACACCTGGTCCTGCTGCAGAGCTCGAGCAGAATGCCCAACTCTGGGTGAAGGAGGGTAGAGGGGGATTCCAGCCGTGTTCTGTGCATGATGTCACGCGTCTTCCGCAAGGACTATGGATACCACCACGTGTTTCGCGTACACATACGCTTCATCAGACGGTGTATCCACACCCTCAAGGGAATGCCCCTTATATACGGGCCGCTATCTCACAATTTTATCCCAGAGTTCACAATAATGGCATATAGACATATAAACATCTCCACAGTGATAAACAAACTTAGACACAATAAATAACAATCACAAACCAAAACAATACCATATACCTCACAAATACAACCTTAACATTAACATAAAGATTTTCCACATAATTATTCCCTGCCTATTATAATCCATAGGACTCTTACACTTATATTAATTGAAACCATAAGAAAGGTATTCCAGATACTCTAAGTTAAGGAAAATGATCCCCTACCATTGCGTCATATTAAAAAATATATTAAGGTCACATCATACATTGCATTCCTATACCTATAATTAATTATGGTGTACTAATCAATAAATAGGATATAACTATCTGTACATTTAAAATTAATTTAAATAGCTGTTCTTTATGTATAAAGAACCCATATTAAAAGTCCTAATTAAAAAATTCTAATATAAAAAAGCCTAATATAACAAAAAGGCAACACTTGTAGCTCTATAGAAATAAATATTTACACTAAACATCTACAAATATTCCATATAAAATATAAATAAAGATACTGTAACCTCAACCAGAATAAGTACAGGCAGTCTTCGGTTATCCGACACAATGCGTTACTCAAAATGGCGTTGGATGGCGAAACGTTGTAAAGCGAAACACGTTTTCCCATAGGAACACTGTTTAAATGAAAGGTTCCGTTCCTGAAGGCATTTTTAATGCTAAAATACACAAAATATTTTACGCAGACAATAAGATATGCAGCACACACAAATTATATAGTGCATACACTGAATAATATATATATATAATATAACATAATATATAATATAAATATATAATATAGTATAATATATATATATATATACATAAACAACTTTGCAAAGCGTCGTAAGAGCGTTGGATAAGCCGTTTTGGCGTTGTAAAAATGAACATAGGTATGCATTGCATAGCGTTGGATAAGCCATTCGTTGTAAAACGAAGCGTTGTAAAACAAGGACTGCCTGTACTATATACAAATGGCATGTCATAATAAAAATAAATATAAAAGTATTTGAAAACATTACATAGTAATCGGTCAATGAGTCTACTCGTATTTAGCCTAAAGGGACCATTAGTATATCTCTATTTCCAATTTTATCCCTGGGTCATTTGAAAAATGTATGTAACTCAATCTGTTCGTTCAGGCCCAGTGGGTATTTACTATGTAGTGAATAGATCCAGTATTGTTCCCTCTGGAGGAGTTTTAACCCTCTATCCCCCTTCCTGGGATCTCTAGGCCCCAGAAATTCAGATCCTTAGAAGACCCTTTCATGGCATTCAAGAAAGTGTTGCGCAAGATTGTGCACCTTTTTACCCCTCTCAATCAAACGTTTGCCATTCCTTATACCTTTCACGTGTTCACCAATGCGCACTTTCAATGGCCTTATGGTTTTCCCAATGTAATTCTTATCACATGGGCAAGTGACCATATAGACAACGAAATTGCTACGGCAATTAATAAAGTGCCAAATTTTGTATTCCTTCCCAGGAAAACAATCCCTGAAAGTTTTTTCCCGTGACATCAAGTGACACATGACACATTTACCACATGGATCATTTCCTAGTGGTTTATCCAAAAATTGGGACGACACTGGATGTTTTCTGTAAAACACTCAGGGCCAATATACTTTTCAGATTCTTTGCTTTTCTAAAAATTACTTTCCGTTTAACTGAAAGCGTTTGTTTGAGAATTGGACACATGGAGGTGGACTCATCGCTGACCGCGACGGCGTGGGACCGGACGGCCCCTTTGTCTTCAGTTGGTGCTACCAAGAGTTGGAGCACTCAGCAGGTATCACACTTAAAACTACAAGTGCACCAACTTTAACATGGGTTGTGGGCATCTCTGTCACACATACATTTGGTGGGTTGGCTTCTGTGGACACAGGGACGTTGAGTGTCCAGAGCGCCTCAGTACTTTGGGTTAAATGTGGACACGGTGGTTGGTGGCGCTTTGTGGGTGTATGGCCCTGTGAGGCCTGTGTTATGCTATTGTTAGCACTTGTTCAGTAAACCTGTTATACCATACCAGTGTGTATTTCTTACATTGTGTCCTGTGATGGGGTTATCCCCACTGGATCTGCAGCGATTTTTATTTTATCACTTAAAAAAAACAAAAATGTATTCCAAGATGGTGGCTGAACTGATTTGGTTGAAACTTCTGGCAGATCCAAGTTAGAATGGCAGAACGGTACCTTCAAAATGTTATCAGAATCAGTAAAGGCATTTGAACTGTGGAGAGAGAATACGCAAACAAAAAAATAGACAAAGAAACACAAACCCAGAAGTCTAGTTGATATCTTCACTTTGCTTGCTCATCCAACAGTGACCTAGAGTCAGGGCTGCCAACAGGAGGGGGGGGGGCTGGGAATCCTGTCCCGGGTCTGATGAGTAAAGAGGCTCCCCTGTCGGAAATCCTAACATGTGCTAGATAGGCAGAAGGGGCTTCCTAGAGAGTGTTGCCTGAGGGGGCATGCTGGAGGGTGTCTGCGGAGGTGCCTGTCACAAGCAGTCTGCTGTAGGCAAGTGGAAGGGAGGCCCTCCTGACAGACACCTTTGTGGGCTGCCTCAATAAGGCACCTCTGCAGGCCCCATCCATGGGCCTCTACAAGGCCCCTTCAATCCTTTCAAGCAGCAGGTAGACACACTAAGCCCTCTCCTCCTCTCTCCTCCCCCTATTCTATCTCTACCCCCTCTCTCTCTTGCTCCCCCTCTATCCCACCTCTCTCTTCCACCACTGCATCCCCCCATTATCTCTCTCCCACCCTCTCTCTCTCTCCTCCCCCCTTCAATCCCTCACTCTTTCCCCCCTCTCTATTTTCACCCTCAACCTCTATCTCTCCCCCTATATCTCTGTTCAATACGATCTCTCACCCCCAACTCTTTCTCTCTCTTAATCCCTGGCCCATTTAGGGATTAATGTGGTGGGGGTCCTGCTCCTTTAATTTTTCCAAGATTTCTTTTGGTGGTTCTGCAATACAATAGTTTTATTAAAGGAGCACTTCACTCAACAGCAATCCAGATATGGAATAAAAGCGATCGGATACTGAGAATCAGCTTATTTTATATTTTCTTAGAATTGACTCCCTGCATAAAAATTTTCTACATGCAGACAACTGGATTGCTCTCTTATTGGTCGAAAGGGTTCATTGATTAGATCCATACACAAAATGATGTTAACTCACACCAAGGGCCGGTGCAATCACTAGGTGACTTAGGCGGTCACCTATGGTGGCACATTTTGGTGGGCGGTGGCAGCAGAAGAGGACGGTGGGCGGCAGTAGGAGAAGAGGAAGCAGGAGAACCACGGGTAACAGGAGAAGAGGAGGATGGCAGGAGCAGAGCAGGAAGACAGTGGGCCATAGTGGCGGAAGAAGAGGACCGAGGACAATGTGAGCAGATTAGGGTGGCACAATAGGTGGACGGCCAGGGAAGTGTGCATTCCAGCTGTCCAACCCGGAAGTCTTTACTGATATCCGGTGTCTGCCACTGCTACAACACAGCTCCTCCCCGATCCATCCTCCTCTGCCATCTTGCTCTGTATGGTCCTCATGTCCTCTTCTCCCACCACTGCTGCCATCTTCCTCCTCTGCTGCCATGCACATCTCTCATGGTCCTCAGTCCTCTTCTGTCCTCTTCTTCCACTGCCACCTCCCATCCTACTTCTCTGCTGTCCTGCTCCACCAAAGCCAAATAGGTTAGAGGTGGAGGACGTGGTGAGAGAGGAAGAGGAGGAGTGGGTGAAAGAGGAGAAGAAGGAGGTGAGAGAAGGAAATAAGAAGAGAAGGAGGGGTGAGAGACGAAGAGGAGGAGGATGAGAAGAGGAGGAGGAGGTGGTGAGAGGAAGAGGAGAAGGAGGAGGGTGAGAGATGAAGAGGATAAGGAGTGGGTTTAGAGACGAAGAGGAGAAGGAGGGGGCTGAGAGAGGAAGAGGAGAAGGAGGGGTGAGAGAGGAGAGAGGAAGAGTTCAAGGAGGGGGTAAGAGGAATGGGGAATGAGGGGTGAGAGGAAGGGGGAAGGAGGATAATTGAGGAAGGGGAGGATTGAGCACTGGGAGAGGGTGAGAAGAGGGGTGTGAGATGAGAGAGAATGAGGAGGGATGTGAGAGAGAATGGGGCTATAATAAAACAAATCAGAAGGTTCAGGGGTTTGGGGGAGCTTAGGGAAGCAAGTTCTACTAGGGTGCAGAATACCTTTGCACCCCTGCTCACACCTTTTAATCTTTGTCACAGTAGGGGTAAACAGCCTCGCATAATGAAGGTGAAGCCCGTCTGGCTGCCCCAATACCCTGTGTAATGGCCTTCTCTGTGCGGCTCATTTTGGACTGTGTATAATGTATGTAACCTCTTCCAGATGAGAGCTATATCACTGGGTGAAATCTGGAAGGGGGAAACTGTCTAAATTGGGAAACGGGGATTGTATATGTAAAAAGCACTCTTATTCCCTCTGTCATTATGTTCCCCATACAGTTTGAAGGCAGCCACCTTGTATTTTGTGTTGCTGGCATTTCTCTGCATGCAGACCAAGTAATTCACTTAGCTGTGCTGCCTGCACAGAAATGCCGGCTCGTGACAGAGGCTGGAAGCAGCATGAGCATCGGGACAATGGTAAGCAGGGAAGGGCTTTTAATCAGGTCCGGGAACTGGCTCTCGTGGTGCCGTGCCTTTGTTCACCAAAGATGCTGAGGCACCTACCTAGTGGGAGGTATGGAGCTGGCCAAGGGAACCATTGCCGGGTCTTAGTCCCGTAGGCACGATTCCCATTAGTGACTAAAAAGAGGCAACGATTCCCATTAACCAGTTCGAATTTCCCTCTTGCTAGCAGCTCCCTCCTCCAGGGACGGTCCTGAGTGCCTAAGCCCTCGTCCTCCGATTGCACAGTCATGATCCATGTTCTGATTGGTCGTCGCCCCTGCTCCATGAAAAAGATAGCTAACTGAGGTCTATGAAAGGAGTGTGGTCAATCAGAGAACCCGATGAACTTTGGAGTCGATCAGAGAAACGTCTGGTGGGATTTTCGAAAGTGCTATTGATTGAATAGCAGTGAAAAGCCGGGGAAGAAGACGTTCAGAGCAAGCCTACTGAAACAGGCCCCTGCACCTAATTGAGGCTAGATTCTTGCCTCACAGGCCCCCATTTGGTGAGTGTTTAATTGTGACTGTGTATTTTGTATGTTTGCAGGCTTGCCAGAATAAACTTTTGTTTATTCAACTTCTGTATCCTATCTGGTAATTTCGGTGTTGAAGGTTCTGGTTTCCCATAACAATCCTAATTTAACATTTTCAAGATAAGACCACTATCCTACAGTATGTGCATGTAGGAAGATTATTCTGCTAAAACAACCTCAATCTGCTCTACCCTCCAAAGAAAAGGAACTTCTCAAGGAGAGAAAGATGCGTCGCACAGCACAAAAATAGATGAAGGCTGATGTGGGATAAAAATAAGCTTTATTTGCACAAGGTGCAAGCGAGTCCTCTTGACGCGTTTCGGCCTGGAAGGCCTTTGTCAATTTCCTTCACTGAGTCTGCCGTGACGTCATCAGCAAGTACCATTCAGGCCGCCGGTCAGGTGACCGCCCTCCGCGTCTGCGGGTATTGGGTTGGCGGTGAAGAGCAAAGATCACAAGCAGAGGCACCCTGACTTCAGCCAGGAGAAGCAGATATATTATACTGAGAAGACCCACACAGGCTTCACTAACCACTACAAGGACTTACACGTGAGTGTCCCATATCCCAACCTCATAGTGCTCGCGGCGAGCCGGTTGGGGGGAATGATTATATGTTTCTTCATATTACACTAAGGTTGTGTATCGCCTGGGTCTAAAAGATTTACTTTATCTTGCACCAGCTGGACTATGCTATATTCTGAGCGCCTGGAGGGTTAATCAGATGATTCACCCATTTGTATGGGCTACCCTCCAAAGAGGATGTACATTTTCACTTCTATATCCATCCAAACTATGAATTTCCCAAAGGATTTTCTCAACTCAACCTATGAAAAAGGCACCCTTCAGAGTGTGTTGACTCACCTAAACAATCCCCTCTGTGACAAGGATTGATTAATATGATTTTCTCTCGTTAAAACGGTGTTTTGCACAAGCACTATTGAAACTTGGTCCAAATCAGATTTTTTTTAAGGATTCAATCACATTATTCTTACACTATCCTTCTATAGGTTAAGGAGGGATATTTGACCGTGACAACCTTGTCTTTTCTGACAATATCCCTTTTTGCTATATTATATGATTTCCCATAACTTACTTCCTATTATAAAAGTGTGACTTTAACACCACACACCTACACTGTAGGCAATGTACTGTAGGGAGAAAGAGGTGAGGGCATGAGATGGAGTGTGAGGTGGGGGCAAGAGAGGTGGAAGCAAGAGAGGGAGAATGAGGTGGGGGCGTGAGAGAGAGTGAGTGGTGGGGGGGGAGAGGTAGAGAAAGGTGGGGGCAAGAGAGGTGAGCAAAGTGGGGGCGTGAGAGGGAGTGAGAGTTGGGGGCGAGAGAGGAAGAGATAGGTGGGGGAAAGAGAGCGTAGGGGGTGGGGGAGTGTGAAGGAAAGAGAGTGGTGGAGGCATGAGAGAAAGAGAGAGGTGGGGGCAAGAGAGGGAGAGATAGTTGGGGCAAGAGAGGTGGGGTGACAGAGGGAGAGACAGGTGGGGCGCGAGAGGAAGAGAGAGGTGTGGGCCAGAGAGGTAGAGAAGGGAGAGGGGCCCACAGGAAAGTTGTCCATGGCCCTGAGTGAACACATTACCTATAGGGGCCTATTCTAGTAGCTCCAAAGTTGTCATTTCCAAACTGTACGTTTTTGCATGTTCACAAGCAGTGGAATGAAATGTGAAAAAGAACTGTATTCTCTTTTGCAAATCACATATTCTAAACTGCTTCTATAAAAAAAATAGGAGGAGGAGGAGGAAGAAGAGGAAGGACATGTGAAAAGGATTTACAGAATAGCAAACATGCAAATTGGCTTCTAATGTGTAATTTAGCACTGATGTGTCACAATTCTGAGTTACTAGAATAGAGAGAAATATGTGGCATTAATGGGATATTTTTATAACATTTAATAACATGCTTTTGAAGGTCACACATTAATATAACAAAGGCTATGGTTTATTTAAAATACAAGTATTATACAATACGATGTACAATAACTTATTCTTTCAATTATTATTAACACAACAAAAGACAAAAATACCCAATGCTACATCCAATATGACAAAAAACATAGTTAAATACTTAAATATTTGTATTCTCATAAGCGTCATTTAGTTAAATCCTTTGGCCAAAGCGTTATAAGCCTGCAGCCGCTTCACTGCATGACCAGTATGCAGGTCTTAACACTACCTTTTGAATATTCTCATTTACCTCTACAGTGGAGGGAGAAATGTCTCAATAGACCTGTCCTGCACATTGTAAAATATAATAACCAATCATATAAATAATCACAGGCTCATCTATAAAATACTGGGTCTACATTTTAACTAATGTACTTACAGCAGATGGTCTGGAAGCTGCCTTCTGGAAGGCATTTTATTAAGGTCATGGTCAGCAATTTAGTTCTTCCAGAATTCCTATTTAATGCATGCAGTTCAAAAGACACATTCTGGTAAAGGCGGTAAGGCAATAGTCGCTTAGTAAATACGGTCTTACATTAACATGAGCTAGTTTTAGTATAAGGCTGCGGTCCCAGTCACTGCCACAGCGCATGGCTTGGCGTGCGCTGTGCTATCAAGCCCAGCCCCCCTGTCCAGCCGGTCCCAGTCCCTACCTTATCGCGCACCTTTCCCCAGCGGTGCGCGACAGGTTTTCAGGGATTCAGGAGAATTTGAACTCAACATCTGCGACGGAGGCGTGGCCACGCCCCCGCCGGCGGTTCAGCCAATAAGGGCGAACCAGCTGCGGGACGTCATGGCCACACCCCCGCAAACCCACAGCCACGCCCGCTCCCATCGCAAACCTCCCCTCTCCCCCCAGACCGCAGATCGCGGTGTAGCCCTGTGCACGCGCCGCCCCCTCGCCGGGCGCGTGTGCCACAGTGAAGACTGGGGACTCAGCCTAAGACTGCTCTTCCTTTAAATGGGAATTCAACTGCTGCTAACAAGATAACAAGCACCACTTGTTCATCCTTGTCTCTAAATAGGGGTGAGAAAATCTGTCCTTTTATGCAGACATTATTGCCTTTGTAGATGTATTTAGTTCGTTAGATATCTTTTAGCAAGTCTGAGTTCCAATGTTTAACCAAATCTCACTCAGAAGGCCTGATATTCCCTTGAACCTAAAGTAAATCAGTATTATGCCAGCTATGTTTGTTCAGTTATTATAAAATTATTTCTGAACTTTGGGCCAGCAGGTTGGTGATTCTGCCCGATGGAATACCACCTTTTATAGCAATTCAGAGTAACACAAATTTTATTTCAGGTGATTTTGAAAGCCCTTTTCTTTTCAAAGGCAGAAAAATTAATGAGCAACATGGATTCCTTCATAGGGTCATAGTCTAGATAATTGAAAGTGGCAAGGGCCACAAGTGAGAAGACGGGCAGGGATATCACACCATTTCTGCTGCGGGTGTATGCCACGGCTTGCACATCTGTACTTGTACTTGACATATTCTCAACAGAAATAATGTATTAATCCCTTAGTAGCCATAGTACCAATGAAGGCATCATGCCTGCCTTCACGACTACTAAGGTAACCAACAGGCTAAAACACAAAACTTACCCATTGTACAGTCTATCATAGCATATAGGGCCGCTGACAGGGGGGTGGGGACAGCCAGGACCACTGTTCTTGGCCCTGTGAGTCAAGGGGCACCCCTCCAGCAACACTAACATGTAGGGTCCTCAGCTCTTTGTTTGCCCCTCCACCGGCCACAAACGCTCACAATGGGGCCCTCCAAAATCCACGGGTCTTTAGGCCCCACCCATATGCCGGATGTTGCACCTCACACCTGGGGTCCCATTTGGCAGCCCTCCACAGTCTTTAGCAGGCCTGGATGCATCCATCTGTAGGGACCACTCCTCCACCAGATGCTGCCCCTCAGGTAAACCTCCTTCATCCTCCCTCCTTGCCAGGCTCAAACCTCCTTATCCCTCCCCCTAGGCTCAAACCTTCTTAACCCACTCACCAAACCCAAACCTCCTTCTCCCTCCCCCCCAGACCCAAACCTCCTTCTCCTCCTCACACTCAATCCTCCTCCCCCCCAAGACCATACCTTATCCCTCCTCTCTAGACCCATACCTTATCCACCCTCCACAGATGCATACCTTCTCCCCCTCCCCCAGACCAATACTCCCCCCTTCCCAGGCCTATTCCTACCGCCTTCCAGCTCCCATACCTCCCCCCTCCCAAGAAACATGCCTTCTCCTCCTCCAGACCCATACTTTCTTCCACCCCTCCCAATAACGATAAACTACCTTCCCAGGCAAAAACCTTCTCCCCTCCATTCCCATACTGTACCTTCTCCCCTCACCCCTGGTGCATACTTCCACCCTCCCCAGATCCATACCTCCACCCCTCTCCAGACCCATACCTCCACCCCTCTCCAGACCCATACCTCCACCCCTCCCCAGGCCCATACCTTTCTATCCCCAATACCTTTGTTCCTCCCTAATACCTTTCTCCCACCCATACCCTTCTTCCACCCTCCTCAGACCAATAATTTCCCCCCTCCAAGACCCATACCTTCTCCCTCTCAGTGCGCAGTTGGGTGGGAGGCAGAGGGGCAGAGTGTTGATGAGGGACTTCTCTTTACATTTGTCCAGGGCCCAAGATTTCTGTTGGCGACCCTAAAAACAATATAACAAAAGGTGGATAAAAAGGCTTTTGGCCAAAAATGTATCATATATGTATCACAGTCCCCCCCCCCCTTCTGGAAGATGTTCTACTGGTTACTGCTGTTTGTGGTGCATGCATACCTGTGAGGGCCCAGGAGAGCTGACTGGTCCACGATCGTGGGGGAAGGGGGGGTAACAGGACAGGCTTTTGGTAATCTTTAATCTTCACTCATGGTTGTCAGCGCCTCTAGCTCCGGTGGCTACAGGATTTCCAGAGACTGTCCCCACCAGAACAAACTTCTTTCACACCCCTGCCCAATAGACTGTAGACTCAGGCAGGGGTATATGAAAAGGGATGCTATATTTGGCAGTCACTGCAGATGGTATACAGCGGATGCAGATTGGTGAAAGTGTTCCAGGCCTCTGCTTGGTGCTGGGCTCTCTGTTAATCTTGAGGCCTCTGATCTCTCTTGCCTCAGTCAGCCCAGGAGGGACTGGCTGGCCTGGCTCACTCCCAGCCAGGAGGAGCAGCACACACCACCTCTCCCTAGGAGGGTGGAAGAGAACAACACTATAATTGGGCACTTCCTCACTGATGCACCAGAAGGGGAGGGCCATGGGCGTCCGCAGGGGGGGGCAGGGGGGGCGCTTGCCCCCCCCTGGATCCTGGGCCGCCAACAGCGGGGAACAGAGGGCACTGGCGTGACAGGATTTAGCGCGCTCTTCTGCAAAAAAAAAAAAAACCTCCCTTGTCTCCTGATTGGCTGGCGCGTGTTGGCACGCTGCCAGGATTATTATTTTTTTGGCCCTCTCAACTCTATCTCAGCGGTGCGCAAAACTGGGGGGCGCCAAATTATTTAGGGGGGGGCGCAGCCTGTGCGGCGAAACCTGGGGGCAGAGCAGAGCAGTGGCGGGCAGAAACTCGCTGCTGCTGCTGCTGCTGCTGCTGCTGCTCTGTGCTTGCAGAGGGGGCGGGGCGTCCCTCTGCACACAGACACAAGCCCTCCTCTTCCTGCACCTCCAGTGTGTGTGTGTGTGTGTGTGTGTGTGTGTGTGTGTGTGTGTGTGTGTGTGTGTGTGTGTGTGTGTGTGTGTGTGTGTGTGTGTGTGGTGATGTGTGTGTATAGTGATGTGTGTGTGTGTGTGTGTATATTGGTGTATAGTGATGTGTGTATAGTGGTGTGTGTGAATATATGTATAGTGATGTGTGTGTGTGTGTGTGTGTGTGTGTATATATATATATATATATATATATGTATAGTGATGTGTGTGTGTGTGTGTGTGTGTGTGTGTGTATATATATATGTATAGTGATGTGTGTGTGTATATATATGTATAGTGATGTGTGTGTGTGTGTGTGTGTATATATATATATATATATATATATATATATATATATATATATGTATAGTGATGTGTGTGTTTTGTGATTGAATGTGTGCTGTGATTGTGTGTGGTGTGGGGGTGTTTGTGTTGTTTTTGATTGTGTGTGTTGTGTGGTGTGATATTAGTGTGTGTTGTGATATTAGTGTGTGGGGGGTGTTGTGTGTGTTGTGATTGTGTGTGTGGTGTGTCTGTGTTGTGATTGTGTGTGTGTATGGGTGTTGTGATTGAATGCAGCGTTGCACAAACTGGAGGGTGTACGCTCTCCCAAGCTTGGCGCTTGGGGAGACAAACAAAATTGACATTGAAGCATGCTCAGCAGCAGTCAATGCGCACAACCCCACACCAACACACAGCCACACACAAACACAGAAATAGCCCTGATTCATACACCCCACTCGTGCTTGCAAAATTATGCAGGACATCCTGTGCTCATGCTTGGAGAGTTGGTGATGTCACCACTCTCGGCGGCAGCGTGGACACAGCCTAATTTTGCAAGCGCGAGCTGTTGAAACATATTTGTATTTACATTGTATATCGTTTAATAAAGGGGGGGTTCATGTGATTTTGATTACGTCAGGCAGGGGGGGCCCGAGAAATTAAATGGATGAAAAGGGGGGCTCGGCATAAAAAGTTTGCTCACCCCTGCGGAGTCTACCTGACCTTGCATAGCGAGGCCCGCCCTTTCCTGCATGGAGCAAGTCAGGTGAGTACTGCTCCATGCCACTCTCGCTTCCCCCTTGTCCTCCTGCTCTGATTCCCCCCCCCCTGCTCCGATCCCCCCGTTCCAAAATCTTCCCCCTGCTCTGGTCCCCCCTGTTCTGATTCCCCACCCCCTGCTCCGTCCCCCCTTCCCGTTCCGATTCCCCCCCTGCTCCGGGTCCCCCCTTCCCGTTCCGATTCCCCCCCCTGCTCCGGTTCCCCCCCCTGCTCCGATTCCCCCTTGTTGCGAGTGTCTGAGTTTGTGTCTGAGTGTGTGTCTGTGTGTGTGTGTCTGTGTCTGAGTGTGTGTCTGTGTGTGTGTGAGAGATCAGGGGGGGAGGGAATGAATGTGAGGAGGACGGATTCAGGGAGTGGGTTTGAGTCAGAGGGGGATAATTGATGGAGGGGGGAGAGTGAGGAGACAGGGGGTGTAATAGAGGAAGTGAGGAAGAGAGGGGTGAGGGGAGAGAGTGAATGAAGAAGAGAGGGGGTAAGAAAGAGATGGGGCTACACCTTGGGACTATCTGCATTAGAGTGGCACCAGACAAGGTGTGTGTGGTGTGGTGTGTGGTGTGTGTGGTGTGTGAGGGTGTCTGAGTGAGAGAGAGAGAGTCTGAGTGAGAGAGAGAGTCTGAGTGAGAGAGAGAGTCTGAGTGAGAGAGAGAGTCTGAGTGAGAGAGAGAGTCTGAGTGAGAGAGAGAGAGTCTGAGTGAGAGAGAGAGTCTGAGTGAGAGAGAGAGAGTCTGAGTGAGAGAGAGAGAGTCTGAGTGAGAGAGAGAGTCTGAGTGAGAGAGAGAGTCTGAGTGAGAGAGAGTGAGTGAGAGAGTCTGAGTGAGAGAGAGAGAGAGTCTGAGTGAGAGAGAGAGTCTGAGTGAGAGAGGGATTCTGAGGGGGAGAGAGTCTGAGGGGGAGAGAGTCTGAGGGGGAGAGAGAGAGTCTGAGTGAGAGAGAGAGAGTCTGAGTGAGAGAGAGAGAGTCTGAGTGAGAGAGAGAGTCTGAGTGAGAGAGAGAGAGTCTGAGTGAGAGAGAGAGAGAGTGAGTGAGAGAGAAAGAGTCTGAGAGAGAGAGTCTGAGTGAGAGAGAGAGTCTGAGTGAGAGAGAGAGAGAGTCTGAGTAAGAGAGAGAGAGAGTGAGTGAGAGAGAGAGAGTCTGAGAGAGAGAGTCTGAGTGAGAGAGAGAGTCTGAGTGAGAGAGAGAGTCTGAGTGAGAGAGGGATTCTGAGGGGGAGAGAGTCTGAGGGGGAGAGAGTCTGAGGGGGAGAGAGTCTGAGGGGGAGAGAGTCTGAGGGGGAGAGAGTCTGAGGGGGAGAGAGTCTTAGGGGGAGAGAGAGTGAGGGGGAGAGGGAGAGTCTGAGGGGGAGAGTCTGAGAGGGAGAGTGAGAGTCTGAGAGGGAGAATCTGAGAGGGAGAGTCTGAGAGGGAGAGTCTGAGAGGGAGAGTCTGAGAGGGAGAGGGAGAGTCTGAGAGGGAGAGTCTGAGAGGGAGAGTCTGAGAGGGAGAGTCTGAGAGGGAGAGTCTGAGAGGGAGAGGGAGAGTCTGAGAGGGAGAGGGAGAGTCTGAGAGGGAGAGGGAAAGTCTGAGAGGGAGAGTCTCAGAGGGAGAGGGAGAGTCTGAGAGGGAGTCTGAGAGGGAGAGAGTGAGAATCTGAGAGTGAGAGTTTGAGAGTGAGAGTCTGAGAGTGAGAGTCTGAGAGGGAGAGTCTGAGAGGGAGAGGGAGAGTCTGAGAGGGAGAGGGAGAGTCTGAGAGGGAGAGTCTGAGAGGGAGAGTCTGAGAGGGAGAGTCTGAGAGGGAGAGGGAGAGTCTGAGAGGGAGAGGGAGAGTCTGAGAGTGAGAGTCTGAAAGGGAGAGTGAGAGTCTGAGAGGGAGAGTGAGAGTCTGAGAGGGAGAGGGAGAGTCTGAGAGGGAGAGTCTGAGAGGGAGAGTCTGAGAGGGAGAGTCTGAGAGGAAGAGTCTGAGAGGGAGAGGGAGAGTTTGAGAGGGAGAGTCTGAGAGGGAGAGTCTGAGAGGAAGAGTCTGAGAGGGAGAGTCTGAGAGGGAGAGTCTGAGAGGGAGAGTCTGAGAGGGGGAGAGTCTGAGAGAGGGAGGGTGTGTGTTTGTTTCTGTCTGTCTGTGAATGAATACAGACACCAACCCACAGTAAGTCAGTCACCCACCCAAGTGTCAGTCACACACGAGTCAGTCAGTCAAAGTGTCAGTCACCCACCCCGTCACCCACACCCCCCCACAACCACTCTCTCTCTCTGTCTAGTTAACATTATGCCCCCCCCTGAAAACATTTCTGCGGACGCCCATGGGGAGGGCACAAGGTCTTAACCACTATTGGCTGTATAAAGACCCTTGTGGCACCACCTCTTCGGTCACTCACAGAGTCAACATGAGGGGGTCGCACATGATAGCCTGTCACAGCCTGTAGCTACTAAGGACTTATGTGACAGGGGGTAGAAAGGCAGCCTGGGTAAGTCATGCTACATATATAAAAACAACAACTGTAAAGACAAATATTATGAAATACATTTAACCAAAGCAGGGTACTTTCAGTGGAGCTTTGGCCTTCAGACAAAATTCAATTAAAAGTTGCCTTCGGGTATTTCTTCCCCCATATAGAATATCCAAAAGAGGGCATCACCAGTTTTTCAAATATATTTTTAGTTTTAAATGACTGAATACAGTCATACCCACTGTTTTTGGGAACTTGCATATAAATCTCATACACACAGTTCGCATGCACAGAAACTCAATGACATGCATATGCATGTCTACCAGGTTCCACAGTGCACGTATGCGCAGAAATTCAATGACATGTATATGCATTCCATACAGGTTTATCAGTAGTACACGTTCCACACAGTTTAATTCATGCATCTATTTCTTCTCGATTGTTAATAAATAACATTCTCACAATTATTTTACTGGTGAAACTGCACTAGAGACAGCCCCAAGAAGATGTTGGTTGAAGAAGATTATATTTTGGAAGGAGATTGAAAAAGGTTGTATTATTTCACAAAGTGTTGTTATTTATCTCTAAACTGTAATTTACTGTAATGTACTCTAATAAAACAAATGTCATACTATAAAAATATTTTTAGTCATCAGATTATTTTAGGGGAATATGTGCTGGGTTACATTGCAATAAATTGGATATCATATCATATGAAATAATGGGAATAAGGAATGGGTTACATTGTATTTACATAAAAGAAATACAGCAGAGTACTATGACCAATGCAAAACTCAATTTTTTCTGGTCGCGGCGCATTCGCGGCTCCATCATGGTCACCCCATCCAATCTGCAAAACATAAATAATTGCCAAGGATTTAGACTTAGTTTCTTACGCACATGGAGATAGTAAGTCTGGCTACATTCGTACTTGACTTAAATGTGCACGTCGTACTTTGCATAGATATTTCACTAATTACTCAGCCATTTTGAAGGCGTTTGCTGAAACGACTTGTTATCTCAGTCACAGAAAGATTTTACATCCTAAGAACTGCTATACCTCAAACCAATATGCTAAACCTAAGATTACCTGAGCTTATGTCCTAAATGTGATTCCCAAGTGGCTTATATACTGTAGTTCACTGTAAAACATGAATACGGAAGAGTCATGGGCATAACATTTATTTTTCAGCAAAAATAGAAATTTTCAAGCCCCAAAGAAATGTGTTCTATAGTTTTTTATATGAAGAGGATATATTATTGATGACAAAACATTGGTTACTAGAAAAGCCTTCTGGCAAAGAGACAGAATGTAGGCTGCATGCTTAATTTATTTGCCTTTGTGATTTTAGAGGTGCGGCATCACATGCATGTGATACGAACAGCTAAAGGCAACATTACTGTTCTGTCATATTTACACCAAACAAGAATTGTTGCTCAAAAAACAAAAGCAAATGCCTGATTTCCCTAATTTGGACAGACAGTAGATTTAAATATTTTAAAGGTGCTATTCTATGTTTGCAGGCATTGCCTTTCAAAAGGCAATTACACTTTCTACACAGACTCTTTCCTTTCCTATTTATATCGGACCAATCCAAAGATATTTGCACTTAATTTTTATCATATATATATATATATATAGATATATATATATCTATATATATAGATAGATAGATAGATAGATAGATAGATAGATAGATAGATAGATAGATATAGTATAATATTTATAAATATATATTGTATAATATTTATAAATATATATATTATAAATAAATAATATTTTGTCACTGGGGTTTTTTTTACAATCCCCATTATGATAATTAGAAACTAGGGGCCTCATGCACTAAGCGCCGAAAAAATGCATTCGCCAAGTGTTCCCGATCGGCATGATTTTGCCGATTTTCCGTCGCCGTATGCAATAAGGGCCGAATCCCTGGCGAATCAAGCCAAAAACATTTGTTCCCACTATGGTGATGATTTGCCGATCACACACAGGTGTATCGGCGAGCATGGCGAGGGCGTGTTATGTTCGCCAATTGAACTTCTTTGTGAATCTGGCGATGCATGCATGTTCTTGATTGAGCGGTCCATTTAAAGGCAGCGTGTATTTCTATTCATTCTCTGTGTTGTTGGGAGAGAGAGAGAGAGAGAGAGACACACACAGAGCTGGGCGATTAGCATATTTGATATTGAGAGAGAGAGTTGCTGTGTATTGTAATTGGTTTGTCCTGTGTTGTTTTGTTAACATCTTTTTGTTGTTGTCAGTTTGTAAGTGTTGAGTGCGATTGTGTTCACATTTCTTTCCTGTTCTTTGTGAGTGCTATAGGTATGGCCGAGAAGCGTGGGAGGAGTGATGCTGGTGTGAGTGGTACTGGTAGTCGTGTGAGTACACGTCTGAGTGAACGTGGGAGTCAGGGGAGTGGTGTTGCTGTGAGTGCTAGTGGTGTTGCTGTGAGTGCGAGTGCTGTTGGTGGTGGGGTGTCTGGTGGTGGGGTGTCTGTTGGTGGTGGTGTGGTGTCTGGTGTTGGTGGTGGTGGTGGTGGGGTGCCTGGTGGTGTAGCTTTTGGAGTCTCTTTCATTGGAAGAAGGAGAGTCCAGTCAGCAGCAGCCAAGCTCTGTGGCTGGACGTGGTCGGAAGAAAGTGTGGAGCGGCCACATAATTTTCGTTTCAATGAAGAGGAAAACACAGTTCTTGTGACAGGGATTTTGGAGCGCTATGACCATCTCTATGGCCATTTATTAGGTAAGTCAATCTTTGCATTGATTGTTCCCAAACTTTTTCTCATATCTGATGTCACATGTGTTAATAGAGAACTAATAATATGTAATATCTATCAATTATAGTAGATTGTTACACACATAAACCTTCATATTTTACACCGAACCTAATAATCTTTAAAATGTGATTTTCTAGGTTCATAGAACATTCACGCAAGCTTCCTTAGCTTTCTATGTCTCCACATAAATGTAATACTCATGTGCCACACATATTCAACATAAACCAGCATGTTATGTATCTCTTTCAACAGTTAGCACATTTTTTATGTATTCGTCATTAAATTAAATATTAACTTCACATAATTGTTATGTATTTCAAGGACGGACAAGTTCAGCCGTGAAGAAAGAAATGTGGGACCAAATTACAGTGGCTGTGTCTGCGTGTGGGAATCGTGTCAGGAGCCAGACGAATTGTAGGAAGAGATTTGATGATATCAAGGCGAATCTAAAAAAAAAAATGCAAGCACAATGAATGCATGCTTCTGGCACTGGAGGCGGCCCACCAGTACCAGCTCTAACGTTAACTCCATTGGAGGAGCAGATGCGTGAAAAATTTCTTCCAGTCGGCGTGGAGGGTTTGCCAGGGGACCGAGATATCGGAATATTCCAATATCAATTCCCACCAGGTGACAAATCTTACTGTACTACACGTGTCGTATCAAAATGTTAACATCAAATTTCCCGCCAAAATGTTATACCTTTATTAATACAAAACCTCTCTCTCTGTATATATATAAATATATATATATATATATATATATATATATATATATATATATAAAAAAATATATATATATAAGCTTGGTGATGATACTTCATATATATATAGATATAGATATAGCTTGATATTATATAGATAGATATTATATGTGTATGCTCATTTGCATGTATTGGCTCTGCAATCCTGCCTTACACCATTTTGAGCACGCACACAACACTTTAACAGCAGGAAGGGATTATGTGTAATGATATTCAAAATAGCACACACTGCCATCTTTTATTTTACAAACCATTCCACATCTTTCACCTATAGGTTTAAGCTTCAAGTATGGTCAGAGCTTCGATCACACACAGGGTTAACATGCATACCCACTAAACACACCCGTAGTCATCGCTTAGGACATTAATTCGTTTCATCACTGTGTTCTTGGTAATAGTGTGTATGTGATCCAAAAAACATAATTCACTATTTGATGTATCTGTCGATCTATATATTTATATAATATATGTATATATTTGTGTATCTATGTAATACCTCTAAACAGGCCCTTACTGCATATTAAAGTCCTGGCTGGATTATTCTCAAGTGAAAGGCGAACATTATGAAATTTCACACACACATTCCCTAATTGGTTATTAATGCTCTGTTTGTGGTTCATGTTGCCTCATGTGAGCATAAATACCAACATGTACCATATAGAATGAAATTGTGTTCATATATAGATCACTTTATATTGTAATTACGCTCATGTAGCTGTGTGTTAAAACAACTTCAACTAATATGTAATCATAGCATAGAGGTGAACAGAGGGGGTTGTGGGGTGAAAACAGGCAGCCCATGGGGTCATGGTGGGGTGAAGTGTTGGGGGAGGGGGTAGAGCTGGTAGAAGCTGACAATGTGAACCTAAGTTCATGATAGTAATTTGAAATGCTAATTATATCACTCCTTTAACCAACCATTACACTATATTACAACGTAGCTTAGTCATTAGTGTTTGAAATAACTAATGTAACGTTACTGATACGCCACCTTCTCACACCAGTAGCATCTGTGGCTCTAATAATGGCTAACATATGCAGTGTATGTAGAACACACCAGTGAATAGTAGTACACATACCTTCATACATATCTGCATTAACGTTCTATGTAAGTTGTATGCTGTCCAAAATATGTATCTTCATCATGTTAACATGTACATTTGGGTTAAGATGGATAATGTACTGATCGACCTAACCACTCTCTCTAGTTCCATAATGTCTTTTATTAGGATTGGTGCCCAAAATTGTACTCCATATTCAAGGTGTGGTCTTACTAATGCTTTGTAAAGGGGCATAATTATGTTTACTTCCCTTCCATCCATTGCCCGTTTGATGCGAGATAAGATCTTGTTTGCCTTTGCAGCTACTGCATGACATTGGGCACTATTGCTAAGCCTGCTGTCTACAAGCACTCCTAAATCCTTCTCCATCAAGGATTCCCCCAATATATCTCCATTTAATTTGTAAGTCGCCTTTTTATTCTTGTATCCCAAATGCATAACCTTACATTTATCTGTATTAAACCTCATCTGCCATTTACCTGCCCACGTTTCCAGTCTCTCCAAGTCCTTCTGAAGAGAAATTACATCCTGCTCTGATTCTATTACCTTACACAATTTAGTATCATCAGCAAAGATGGAGACTTTGCTCTCGATCCCAACCTCAAGGTCATTAATAAACAAGTTAAAAAGCAGGGGTCCCAGTACCGATCCCTGAGGTACTCCACTCACGACTTTAGCCCAACCTGAAAAAGTTCAATTTATGACAACACTCTGTTGTCTGTCCTTTAACCAGTTTTCAATCCAGGTGCATATATTATTACTGAGTCCAACTTTCTTTATTTTGTACACCAACCTCTTGTGTGAAACCGAATCAAAAGCTTTTGCAAAATCTAAGTCGACCACATCAACAGCATTACCCTGGTCTAGATTCCTACTTACCTCTTCAAAGAAACAAATAAGGTTAGTTTGGCAAGATCTATCCTTCATAAATCCATGCTGACTATTACTAATAATTTTATTTTCCATTAGGTATTCCTGAATATATCCCATATTAAACCTTCAAGTAGTTTCCCTACTATTGAAGTCAGGCTTACAGGTCTCTAATTTCCCGGTTGTGATCTAGCTCCCTTTTTAAATATAGGCACCACATCTGCTTTACGCCAATCTTGTGGTGCTGAGCCTGTGGAAATGGAGTCCTTGAATATTAAATATAATGGTTTTGCTATTACTAAGCTTAACTCCTTTAGAACTCATGGATGTATGCCATCAGGGCCAGGTGCCTTATTAACTTTAATTTTTTTAAGTCGCTTATGAACTTCTTCCTCAGTTAAACAATTGTTCATTAATATGGAGGTTGTGGCTTCCTCCTGCGGCACTACTATTGAACTTGATTCTTCCCTGGTAAACACAGAGGCAAAGAATTTGTTTAATACCTCAGCTTTTTCCTTATCTCCAATAATCTGCCTACGCATCTCACACTGAAAGGGTCCTATATTTACTTTTCTCATTTTTTTGTTATTAAGGTACTTAAAGAATTTTTTAGGGTTGACCTTACTTTCTATTGCAATCCTTTTTTCATTATCCATTTTTGCTAATTTGATTGCCCTTTTGCAATTTTTGTTACATTCCTTATAATTCTGATACGATGTCTCTGTCCCTTCTGACTTAAAGAATCTAAACGCCTTCCTCTTCTTGTCCATTTCCTCCCCTACCTGTTTATTTAGCCACATTGGTTTTGACTTATTTCTTTTATACTTATTACCCAAGGGTATACACTGATAAGTGTGCTTTTCTAACAATGTTTTAAAGACTGCCCATTTATCTTCTACATTTTTCCCTGCAAAAACATCATCCCATTGTATTACTACTAGATTAGACCTCAGTTTATTAAAATCTGCCTTTCCAAAGTTGAAGGTCTTTGTTGAACCCAAGTAATCTGTTTTTTGATAATTTATTTCAAATGAGACCATGTTATGATCACTGTTACCCAAATGTTCCAGGACTTGAATATTTGTTATTACTTCTACATTGTTTAATACGACCACATCCAGAGCTGCCCCTCTCCTGGTTGGTTCCTCAATAATTTGGGTCATATAATTGTCTTTAAGCACCCCCAAAAACCTGTTCCCTTTTGTTGTAACGCTAATCTCATTGCCCCAGTCTATGTCTGGATAATTAAAATCCCCCATTATGCAAACATGACCCAGTTTTGATGCCTTCTCCATTTGCAAAAGTATTTTAGCTTCCTCAATCTCACAGATATTTGGTGGTTTATAGCATATTCCCACAAACATTTTCTTTATACTTTTACCTCCACTGCTAATTTCTATCCACAAAGTCTCTACATTTTCATCATTCCCTTCATAGACATCATCCCTTATAATAGGTTTAAGATCTGGTTTAACATATAAACATACTCCACCTCCCCTTCTATTTGGCCGATCCTTCCGAAAAAGAGAATAACCCTCTAAATTAACTGTCCAGTCATGAGTTTCATCCCACCATGTTTCAGTAATGCCTATGATATCATACTGCTCCCTTGCAGCTATTAATTCAAGCTCCCCCATTTTATCTGTCAGGCTTCTTGCATTAGCAAGCATGCATTTCAGTTTTTTTTCAGCCTGTACTATTATCTTATCTGCTCCTTCCTTTCTGCGCCCACTTTGTTTAGTCTTTAGAAGTTTTCTAGTATTATCTGTATTTACTATGGGTGTCTCACTGCTTGTCAAACTTGCACTTGCCCCCATTCTACCTCCATACCACCTTGTATCCTCATCTATTCCATTTAGTTCATTATCTGTTTCATTCCCTTCCCCCCTCCATCCTAGTTTAAAATCCCCTCCAACCTTTTTAGCATTCTTCCCCCTAGCACAGAAGATCCCTCTTCATTGAGGTGCAATCCGTCCCTAGAATATAGATGGCACCTCTCAGAAAAGGAGTCCCAGTGCTCTAAAAACCCAAACCCCTCCTTCCTGCACCACTTTCTTAGCCATGCATTAACCTCCCTGATCTCTGACTGTCTCCCTGCGGTAGTGCATGGCACTGGTAGTATTTCAGAAAATACTACCTTGGAGGTCCTTGCCTTATGCTTTTGGCCTTGATCCCTGTAATCATTTTTTAGGACCCTCCATCTTTCTCTCACTTTGTCATTGGTGCCAACGTGTACCAAGACCGCCGGGTCAATCCCAGCCCCCCCCCAAGAATCTGTCTACCCGATCCGCAATGTGCCGAACCCGAGCACTCGGGAAACAACAAACTGTTCGGTTCATGCAGTCCTGGCAACATATTGCCCTATCTACCTTCCTAATAATGGAGTCCCCTACCACCACAATCTTTCTTTGTATCTGAGCAAGATTGTTTCAAAGATGTGAGTTTCACATGTGATGAACTTATGAATAGTTAATGACACAGAGGAGATGTACGGTTTCATTACACAACATGTATTGTGTGCGTTTTCAAGTAGCAACTCGGAGTTGTGATGTAACAACAATCTTTCATTCATTCATCATTCACACTGAGCCGACACGTAATTGTGGGCAAAATATTAAAATTTTTATTATACATAAATTTAACATAATATGTCAATATTTAATGTGTTCCACTATCAGAACAACTATCATTATAGCAGAAAACAATGTTAATGTTCCATGTGAGTTGATCATTTATGTTGTTATTTTTAGAACCAGATGTTTCCGATCACGGACAAATTGACTCATTTGACCATAAAGTTGTTGACACTCCTGGATTAACACAGCATTCAAGTCCTCCTGCTCGTGACACTTTCTCAGCAATTGCTGCTTCGGAAGAACGAATCTTGGGTGGAGAAAATCGTCGCCATTCAGAAATGATCTCAATGCATGAAAGGATGATGTCACTGCAGGAAAGGATGCATGAAAGGATGATATCAGAAATGACACAAATAAAAAATGTCATCATACAAGTTCCTAAAGAACTCCAAAATCTGAACCACACATTACAAGCACTAGTTCTGAATGTAAGCCAAGCCAACCAGTTTAGGAGTACAGCAAGAGAGCACGAATTCCAGTATAACCCATCAGAGGATGGATCTTTACGTGGTGGTATTTTTTCTCCAGACCCATCAGTTATTCATTCCCCACTTCAGGATGGTTCTGGTACACTTGATGTCACTTCTGTGCAGGTCCCTGTCAACATCCAACCGTTTACATCATCTGTTCCAAATATTGAACCGACACCTACAAATGAGACACGCAAAAGAAAGATTGGTCAACAATTGCAAATCAGCAGCTTTTGGAAGAAGACAAAAACACACACACAAGAAACTGCTCCAACAGTGTTGCAATGTATATTAAGTGCTGAACCAGTGCCACGTGTCCCAGAACCAAGTGTCCCAGAACCAGTGCCACAGCCCACAACAAGTGCACCTGAACCAGTGCCACAGCCCACACCAAGTGCCCCTCAACCAGTGCCACAGCCCACAACAAGTGCACCTGAACCAGTGCCACAGCCCACACCAAGTGCCCCTCAACCAGTGCCACAGCCCACGACAAGTGCACCTCAACCAGTGCCACGGCCCACAACAAGTGCTACCGTGAAGTCAAGAGTACTTGGCACAGGGAGAAGGCGATCACAACAGCCAACAAGCAGGCCGGTGACTCGCTCTCAAAAGTCAAAACCTAAATAAATAACAACCTTCACTAAACTATTTTGTGATGTTGTGGTGTTTAATGCATACTCTTTCATGCATAGTGTATGTATGATCATGTAGAGATGGTTGCAAACATTCAAGTATGTCCTTGTACACATATGAATGTTTACAAATGCTCATTCACTGAATTATTTAAGGTATCTTTGATAACATATAATAAACAATTATTAATCAGTTGGTTAGTGAAAAGACATTAGGCCAAAACTTGCATTTAAAGATAATATGACATTCACTTAGGTCAAGTTAAGTGTAAGATTTTACACCTTGAGTATTGCAATGTTTAGTGTCATGTTATGACAGTATGTTTTATATACAACATAATTACATTAACCATATCACATTACCTACTGTTTCAATTTAATGTTGTATTGTGTATTGAGCCTCTTAAAAAATCTACTTACCATAATCTTCATTCATACTTCATCATGTTTACATGTTATCATGTATGAAATAATTGAAGAGCAATTAATATGTAAGTGTGTATGAATATATATTTTGTCTGTGTGTGTGTATGTGTGTGTGTGTGTATGTATGTATATATATATATCTATATATTTATATATGTACACACATATACTCTCTCTGTAGCTCTATATCTATATACACACACACACACACACACACACACACACACACACACACACACACACACACACACACACACACACACACACACACACACACACACACACACACACACACACACACACACACACACACACACACAGTCTCTCTCTCTCTCTCTCTCTGTGTAAATACTGAGATCTCTCTCTCTCTCTCTCTATAGAGATATAGACATATAGATAGATATACAGATATATATATATATATATATATATATATATATATATATATATATATATATATGAAAAACAGAAATACAATAAGCGCAACCACACTGAAATTAAAAAATGGAATATTTACCACATATCATGGAGGGTATATACCCGTACAGTCTAACTATCCCTGACTCTATATGCAGCCAAAAGGTCTACCGCTCCACGGGCTGGTAACGAAATGTGCACAAAGAATGACCTAGGCGCAAATGGAGACAAGAAAAGACAGAAAAAACATAGGGTAGTATGTTCAGACTCAATAAACCGCCAGAAGGTATTGTATGCACTTACAGTATAAATGATAAAGTCAAGCCTTGCATCCACTCTGGGATCTGGAACAATTATGCGATGGATCTGGAACAGCTGGGCGTCCACAGCAGTAATGATCTCCAGCACAGATTACCATACAGGAAGAGAGGTAAAGTGCAAATAGTATAACACAATTTATTAAAATTCTTGATAAAAAATTTGATAAGTAAAACACTCACATTCTGTGAGATAACATAAAACTTTTGAGAATTCTGAGCTTCTCACACTCAATAGAAATAGGGTATTTAGCCCTTAGCATATTTCTTCAGCAGTCCTTGGTATATGGGTTATTGACCACAAATGAAATACTCCTGTTTAAATGCAGCAAACACATTAGGTGTCTCTACTGCTCCACACAGTCTCTGAATGAGTGTATTACTCAGTTTTTCACAACCTAATAGGTCTATTCCGCCGCTCCTAATATATATATAGTACTCACGGTACTTTCTTATAGGTGCAGTCCACAGTGGCACTCCACAGGAAGAGAGAGGACTCTTCGTGGGAAGATAACACAACACACGGAGTGCCACTGTGGACTGCACCTATAAGAAAGTACCGTGAGTACTATATATATATTAGGAGCGGCGGAATAGACCTATTAGGTTGTGAAAAACTGAGTAATACACTCATTCAGAGACTGTGTGGAGCAGTAGAGACACCTAATGTGTTTGCTGCATTTAAACAGGAGTATTTCATTTGTGGTCAATAACCCATATACCAAGGACTGCTGAAGAAATCTGCTAAGGGCTAAATACCCTATTTCTATTGAGTGTGAGAAGCTCAGAATTCTCAAAAGTTTTATGTTATCTCACAGAATGTGAGTGTTTTACTTATCAAATTTTTTATCAAGAATTTTAATAAATTGTGTTATACTATTTGCACTTTACCTCTCTTCCTGTATGGTAATCTGTGCTGGAGATCATTACTGCTGTGGACGCCCAGCTGTTCCAGATCCATCGCATAATTGTTCCAGATCCCAGAGTGGATGCAAGGCTTGACTTTATCATTTATACTGTAAGTGCATACAATACCTTCTGGCGGTTTATTGAGTCTGAACATACTACCCTATGTTTTTTCTGTCTTTTCTTGTCTCCATTTGCGCCTAGGTCATTCTTTGTGCATATATATATATATATATATATATATATATATATATATATATATATATATATATATACTAGCTGAGAGCCCCGGCGTTGCCCGGGATGTTTGTGGTGTGGGTGTGGCATTTGGGTGAGGAGTGGTCAACACGGCCCATGTGCGGTGGTAGTGCTGCTGTGGCTGTACTGATGGTGATTGTATCGGGGTGCTGATTTGGGAGGGTTTGGTGCTGATGTGGGGGTGCGGATGTGGGTGTGCCGATGGAGGAGGTGCAAAGGTGCCGATGTGTGGGTGCTGATGGTGTTGATGGGGGCTGGGAATGGCGGGGAGTCGAGAATGCCAGTGTGCTGCTGATGTGGTGGTGCTGGGGATAGTGTGTGTGTGTATGAATACGTGTGTGTGTATACACACGTGTGTGTGTGTGTGTATACACGTGTGTGTGTATACATGTTTGTGTGTGTGTGTATACATGTTTGTGTGTATACATTGTATGTGTGTGTGTGTGTATACATGTGTACGTGTGTGTGTATACACGTGTACTGTATACACGTGTGTGTATACACATGTGTGTGTAGACATTGTGTGTATGTATATATTGTATGTGTGTGTGTATACATGTGTGTGTATACACATGTGTGTATACACATGTGTGTATACACGTGTGTGTATACACGTGTGTATACATGTTTGTGTGTGTGTATACATGTTTGTGTGTATACATAGTATGTGTGTGTGTGTGTGTGTGTATACATGTGTGTGTGTATGTGTGTGTGTGTGTGTGTGTGTGTGTGTGTACATTTGTGTGTGTGTGTACATGTGTGTGTGTATACATGTGTGTGTATACATGTTTGTGTGTGTGTATACACGTGTGTGTGTGTATATGCGTGTGTATACATGTGTGTGTGTGTATACATGTGTGTGTAAATACACGTGTGAGTGTGTGTATACGTGTGTGTATACATGTGTGTGTGTATACATGTGTGTGTATACATTATGTGTATGTATACATGTGTGTGTATACGTGTGTGTGTATGTCTACATGTGTGTGTGTGTGTATGTCTCCATGTGTGTGTGTACGTGTACATATGTGTGAGTATACGTGTACATGTGTGTGTGTACGTGTCTACGTGTACATGTGTGTGTGTGTGTCTACGTGTACATGTGTGTGTGTCTATGTGCGTGTGTGTACGTGTGTGTATGTGTGTGTCTACACGTGTGTGTCTACGTGTGTGTACGTGTGTGTGTCTACGTGTGTGTGTGTCTACGTGTGTGTGTGTCTACGTGTGTGTGTGTGTCTATGTGTGTGTGTTTGTCTACGTGTGTGTGTCTATGTGTGTGTGTGTATACGTGTGTGTATACGTGTGTGTGCGTATACGTGTGTGTGTGTATACATGTGTGTATACGTGTGTGTGTGAATACATGTGTGTGTGTGTGTGTGTATACGTGTGTGTGTCTACGTCTGTGTGTGTGTGTGTCTACATGTGTGTGTCTACGTGTGTGTGTGTCTACGTGTGTGTGTGTCTACGTGTGTGTGTGTCTACGTGTTTACGTGTGTGTGTCTACGTGTGTGTGTGTCTACGTGTGTGTGTGTGTCTACGTGTGTGTGTGTGTGTGTGTGTCTACGTGTGTGTGTGTCTACGTGTGTGTGTGTGTGTGTGTCTACGTGTGTGTGTGTCTACGTGTGTGTGTCTACGTGTGTGTGTGTGTCTATGTGTGTGTGTGTGTGTCTACGTGTGTGTGTGTGTGTGTCTATGTGTGTGTGTGTGTGTCTACGTGTGTGTGTGTGTCTACGTGTGTGTGTCTACGTGTGTGTGTCTACGTGTGTGTGTGTCTACGTGTGTGTGTGTGTCTGCGTTTCTACATGTGTCTGCGTGTCTACGTGTGTCTGCGTGTCTACGTGTGTCTGCGTGTGTCTGCGTGTGTCTGCGTGTCTGCGTGTCTGCGTGTGTCTACGTGTGTCTGCGTGTCTACGTGTGCCTGTGTATATACGTGTGTCTACGTGTGTGTGTACACGTGTGTCTACGTGTGTGTTTGTACGTGTGTCTACGTGTGTGTGTGTCTACATGTGTGTGTGTATATGTGTGTCTACGTGTGTGTGTATGTGTGCGCCTACGTGTGTGTGTGTGTACTTGTGTGTGTGTGTACGTGTGTGTATATACGTGTGTCTGTGTGTATACGTGTGTATACATGTGTGTGTAAACGTGTGTCTGTGTGTATACGTGTGTCTGTGTGTATACGTGTGTCTGTGTGTATACGTGTGTCTGTGTGTATACGTGTGTCTGTGTGTCTACGTGTGTCTGTGTGTCTGTGTGTCTACGTGTGTCTGTGTGTATACGTGTATCTGTGTGTATACGTGTGTGTGTGTATACGTGTGTGTGTATACGTGTGTGTGTGTGTATACGTGTGTGTCTGTGTGTATACGTGTGTCTGTATAGGACTGTGTGTATGTATAGGTGTGTGTGTGTGTGTGTCTACGTGTGTGTGTGTGTCTGTGTACGTGTGTGTGTGTCTGTCTACGTTTGTGTGTGTCTGTCTACGTGTGTGTGTGTGTGTGTGTGTGTGTGTGTGTGTGTCTGTCTACATGTGTGTGTGTCTACATGTGTGTGTGTGTGTCTACATGTGTGTGTCTGTGGACGTGTGTGTGTCTGTGGACGTGTGTGTGTGCCTACATGTGTGTGTGTGTGCCTACATGTGTGTGTGTGTGCCTACATGTGTGTGTGTGTGTGCCTACTTGTGTGTTTGTGTCTACATCTGTGTGTGTGTGTGTACATGTGTGTGTGTCTACATGTGCGTGTGTGTGTGTGTGTGTGCCTACATGTGTGTGTGTGTGTGTCTGTGTACATGTGTGTGTGTACATGTGTGTGGTCTCTGTGTGTGTGTGTCTCTGTGCATGTGTATGTATATATATATATATATATATATATATATATATATATATATATATATATAATATATATATATATATATATATATATATAGTGTGTGTGTACATGTGTGTGGTCTCTGTGTGTGTGTGTGTCTCTGTGTATATGTATGTATATATAGATATATATATATATATATATATATATATATATATATATATATATATTATATATATATATATATTTATGTATAGAGATATATATATAGTGTGTGTGTGTGTGTGTGTGTATGGAGGGATGAGGCTGGCGCTGAAGGAATGTGTGGGGGGGGGGGAGCTGCTTACCTTGCAGTCGGCAGCATGTTCCTCGTGCAGGGCGGGAGCCCCCCCCGCTGCCCTCCGGCTCGAGGTGAGGCCTCCTGCAGGGCGGGAGCCCCCCCGCTGCCCTCTGGCTCGGGGTGAGGCCTCCTGCAGGGCGGGAGCCCCCCCGCTGCCCTCCGGCTCGGGGTGAGGCCTCCTGCAGGGCGGGAGCCCCCCCGCTGCCCTCCGGCTCGAGGTGAGGCCTCCTGCAGGGCGGGAGACTCCCGCTGCCCTCCAGGTCGAGGTGAGTCGGCGGTGCCGAGGAGCGTTGCAGGCGGTGCCGGGTCACCCATCCGGCCGCTGCCTCACCCGTCCTGCCGCTGCCTCACTCATCCGGCCGCTCCCACGTGGATGTGAGGCGGGAGGCCGCTTGTTGTGGCCGCTCCCCCGCGTGTGTCCCGGGCGCTCGCTCCGCTCCACCGCTGACTGTAGCGGCGTGTGTGTGCGACTGCTGCTACACTGAGTTCCTGAGTTCCTGGTTCTTAGAGGCCTGCTTGTACTTTTGCGCTGAAGCTCCGGTCAGTCTCCCCTCTCCAAGACCAGCACCATGGGCTGTGGACGCCACTCGCGCAAACCTCGTTCCCGACCTGCAGCGATTGCACTAAAGCAAAAGGACCAGCTTGATTTCCTATTGTCGACTCCCTGCTTGGACTATGATTACCCGGATATCTCCAACCCCGACTCTGGCTCATCCAACGACTACGCTGTTCTCTCCAGTCCTGAACCCGGCCTGTTTTACTATGAACTTTGCACTCCGGACCAGTCAGCGCGGTCTAAGGTCGGTGATTTCATAACCCAGCCTCAGCCACGCGGTCCGGCCCCGGTTTGTGGTGAGCACAACCGTGACACTAACAAACAGATAGCTACTTCTGAGAATTCAACTGACTCTACTGTACATAGTTACAAATGCTATAAAGATTTAAAGCAAGATCCTACTTGTGTTTTTTTTTAAACAAATCAGTACTGTGAGAAAATACTTGTAGCGTTTAAAAATGGTTCCTATAGAAACCATTTACAAAGTCACATCCCCTTCCTGTTCTGAAACAGTTTCTGGCACTGCTCTCTATAGCAGTGAACCAATTGTATATAGTGACTACCTGGTCACATGAGCTTCCCCACAGAACTTTGCATCTTGGGTCCTCTTCTGCTGCACTGATAGCCATTTAGTGAATCTTTGACCCGAATCTTCGCCTATCGATCACAGGAGAACGGATTGATCAGTAATTTAGCTAATCCCTTGTCAGTGTGTATATTGTATTGATGCACATATTGAATGGGATTGTTGTTGCAGCTTAAACTGCTTATCAACTTTATGAATTGTATAATCTTGTGAATAGTAGCTAATCTTAAAAGCTATCAGAATACACAACACAGCCAACCAGAAATATCTGCTTACAAATGTTGAAAAATACTGAGCAAACTTCATGAATGCGTAATCCTCGGAGATAATTTTATCATATCAGGTATATAGAGGTACTGTAGATCCTCAGAAGGTCACTCATTTTGTGCAAATATTGTAATGTTCCCGAAATAGGTAAATGACGTTATTTTCCTCCTTATTAATTGGTATCCTAAGGCTAACGAAAAGCAAACGAAAGGTCCATTAGCAAAACGGCCAACGTAGCGTTACCTGTATGGACAGGGATTATCGGACCCCAAAAAATACACTGCACAAGTGTGCATTAAAAAAGAACGTTATTAGGAAGCGTTATTTGGTGACATGTTTTGTAGTAGCATGTCCTTAATATAGCGCCCAAGTGTGTGTTATAATTTTAAATAAAAACACTTGCCTAACAGCAAACCTCAGCCATTTCCAACTGCCAAACAGTGGGGATGCCTGCCCAGGCTTCGACCTCCTCTGGGGCTACTATTGCTGCTGGGGCAGATAGAACCTGTAGCCAAAAATGTAACGATGAAGAGCTGGAGAACCTCTTCGAAGGTGGGGTGAATAACCACTCCAAATTAATGGGGGCTATGTGCTAGAAGACCATGACAGCAGAGACACAGTGTATTTGGGGCCACATTCTGCAAAGGATCAATGCTCTGGACAATACTGTCCATCATATTGAAATGCTTAAAAAGAGATGGGCGGACAGTAAGTCCAAAGTAAAAAAGAAATTGTCTGATCATGCTGCTGCAAGAGTACAAGAGGAGGCCCACTGAGCCCTGGCACCTGAAGCGGAAGGAAGAACGGGTCAGCTCAGTGATCTTTCGCTCACAGGTAGTGGGACTATCTCGCCTTGTGGACTCAGAGGATTCCAAGAGACATGGTAAGTGACAATACAGTACATATATAATACATTATTTTTAAATCTCATGCATACCTGTCATTTAATACACAACCTTGAACATTCAATCAAACCATAACTTCTTATTTGCAAAGCACTCACACATACAGGTGAGGAGTACTTAGCTAAATAATGTATGTGACAAACTTACAGTATATATGTGCCTTCAAACATCCTGTATCCCTCAAATTATGGTCCTAGATATATGCATTCCAGACTTAGAATGTTAGCCATACCAATCATGTTTGAAATAATCACTATTAAAGTACTTTACATCACTTATTGACCAGGGCATATTTGAAAATGAGACATCACTCTATATAATACTCTATATAATATAGCAAAAACGAAAGACATAAAATATAGTCTGCCTCAGCGGTCATTCATGTGGATGGGAGTAAAGGCCTTCTAAAGCTTAGCAACAGTTTGTGGGCTTCTATATATACTACTACTAAAATTAAATGTAATTGAAGAGACATGTTAAGAAATAGCTTTTTTCTCTAAGAAGATCAATCTTAATGTCCTTCCATGTAGTCAAGTTTAGTATGAATGTCTGACGTTATGATGTATTTCTTTATCGTTAAGCAGCTTTGGGGATATGCGTTACGGATACGGATACGTTAAAATGAGATACTGTAACGTATTGTAAAAAAAGTAGCAACCTTCTGAGGATCTACCCCTTAGAGAGATAATATAGTTAGTTACTATTTATAGGGTTAATATAACTGGGCACTCTGAACAAAAGGTCGGATCAACACTAATCAAATGTTCTAAGATAAAATAATTTAGCACTTTCACTGTCTTTTAATCACCTTATTTCACTTTAATTCACTTCATATAATATTTTTTCTTTCAAGATCAATTTATGAACTCACTAATGTTACTCTACACTTTCATTTAAACATACTGTAGCACATACTGCATCACCGGAAGATATTCATTGTTTCATAATTATAACAACTAAACTAAGTCTGGTCTTCATAATATTGTCCATTTGCAAATTTCATTTGGAGACTTTTCTAATAGGAGACTCGCTAAGTCTAGGGAATCCTATCAATATATATATATGGGGTATTTGTTAGATTTTAATGTGTATTGATAGTGGTCAGTTTTTGATCAAATTCTATTGATGATTTAAAGCGGTATTATATTATTAAAAGTTACTTTTTAGTATTTATACTTAGCGAGTTCAGAAACTATGTGGGACCTTTTTAGCACCCCAGCTCAAATTAGGCTGAGCAGATCAATATATGTTCAATGTTCAATATACTGTATACATTTTACAAAATACAAAATATAAAAATACAAAAGTACAAAATACCCTGAATACATGTTAAATTGATCATACTGTAGTTTATATGCAATGCTATAATATATAATTGAATTGAATGAAAAACAAGCAACATATAAAATATGTTTCTTATTAAAGTAAACAGAAGACTTGTTTCAGTGTATGTTTTTTTTGCTTTTGCTATTGGTATCAGGAGACAGAAGACACCTCTAAGGTTGCAATAAAACAAGGTTTATTAGTCAAGACACATCTACCTGGGAACCAAGGAGCCATATTGCATTGACATACAGTACAGTAACTGTGCTGGTTACGGCTGATTTGTTATTAATTTGAAAATGAATATTCTTGGCAAACATCCTAATGTATTTGAATGCCCATGGTTGTACTTTTGCTTTACATTTTCATATTATGTAATTTGATTTGGCACCCATAATGTTTTTACACCTTAGTGAGAAAATTTAAGTTGAGGGTTTAGACCATTTAAAACCATCAGCTAGGCTTTTGCTGTCAGAATAAATTAACTGTGCTGTTTAGGGAGCGTAGACAAATTATTTCGTCAATGTGGATGATTACAGTTATTATATGGCTTTAAATAACAAATTACAAAAATCTGAGAGCTGCGAACTGCTGATGATTGAACTAGAGAATGCTATGGGTGCCCACCTTTAAGAGGGTCCACATCATTCAAGTCATTCTTCAGAATCCTTCTTAGATGATAAGTGTATGTAGGACCGAGTCCCAAATCCAGTTTTTCATCAAACCTTAAATGGACAAGCAAGTAAATAGATAAGGACTGTTGATACAATAACAATGTTTACGGTAACCTACATATAACATTGCATTTAACCATGCCAAATCAATAGAACAGGCCTATGTTTACAACAATACATTTGGATACAGATCCACCCACAGAAATAAACATTTATTGTAGATCACCTAAGTTTGTGTAGTCAAGTCTCATCCCTGAACAATAGGGTCTTTTATGATACTGTAGAATTCAGGGGTGTGCAAAGTGGGGGGCGGTAGATTTTCCAGGGGGGCGCGGCAGCTACAGAGGTCCCGCGCTCTCCACCAAGGCATTTAAATTACATGCCAGGGGACCGCATGAGGCCTCCATAGCTTCTCTTACCTGGTCTTTGGCGACGCATAACCATGGTAGCCCGGTGCCAAATGACACTGAGGGGTCACGTGACCATGCGACGTAATTTGACGCCGGAATTGAGCAGGAGGGGGGGCATGAGCCAGGAGTTGAGCATGCAAGGGTCACCGGGTCAAATATTTGCGCACCTCTGCTGTAAATATCCAAAGTAGTGAGAGAGGCGTATTTCTCCTGAATGTCTGAGGGGTTTTCCGATGATCTCTCTCTCTCTTATTAGCTTTTGTGCAATATGAGGAGTGCTTGTCCATCTTATTGATTCTCTATACCAGGGGTGCGCAAACTAGGGTCGCGCAAGATTTTTTAGGGGGGGCGCAGTGCTTAAGAGGCCCCATACTCTTCCCCAAATCAATTACAGTAAATGCCGGGGGGGCCACACAAGGCCTCTGTAACTTCCCTTACCTTGACTCCGGCGACGTGTAACAATGGTAATGTGACGTCACGTGACCCGCTGCATATTTTGATGATGAAGACAAGGTAAGGAGGGGGGAGTTTGCGCACCCTTGCTCTATACTATCGCCTGGACGGTTAGCATCCTAATATACTTTGTAACATTATTTGGTAAGTGCTCTGTCAATGTTACTGTGTGTGTGTGTGTGTGTGTGTGTGTGTGTGTGTGTGTGTGTGTGTGTGTGTGTGTGTGTGTGTGTGTGTGTGTGTGTGTGTGTGTGTGTGTGTGTGTGTGTGTGTGTGTGTGTATATATATATATATAAATGTAAATACAACTGTATGCTCATCTGCATGTCTTAGGCAGGTCTGCAACCCCGCCTTTCACCATTATCACCCAGCACACAGCACTTCCACTGCAGCAAGGGATTCTGGGAAATGACATGCAAATGAGCACACAGTGCCACTTTTTGCTTCAAAAACCATTTATATATATATCTTATACTATATTAGTGAAAGCACTGTATGCCTGTCTGGATGTCCTGTGTCCCTAGGGAAAATCTCATTGGTCCCTTGGCCCGCCCCCGCACACCTCTCATTGGCCTGAGGCGGAGTGATGGGCCAAAGGTCCAACACACACACACACACACACACCTCTCTCTCTGTCCTCTCCCACCCCCCCATCACACTCACCTCCCCGCCTCCCCTCCGCTCCACTCTCCCCTCCACTCCACTCGCCTCCCTCCGCTCCACTCACCTCCCTCCCGCACCACTCACCTCCCTGCACTCACCTTCCTCCTGCTCCACTCCCTCCCACTCCACTCACCTCCCTCCACCTCCCTCCTGCTCCAATCACCTCCCTCCTGCTCCACTCACCTCCCTCCCACTCCACTCACCTCCCTCCCACTCCACTCACCTCCCTCCTGCTACACTCCCTCATGCTCCTCTCACCTCCCACCCGCTCCACTCTCTCCCGCTCCACTCACCTCCCTCCACCTCCCTCCCACTCCACTCACCTCCCTCCCGCTCCACTCACCTCCCTCCCGCTCCACTCACTTCCCTCCCCGGCGTGGAGACAGGCAGTGGCCAGGCAGCTTGCAGCTGCCACGTGGCGCCTAAGATGGCGGCGGCCGGAAGGACCCCTTTCCTCCCTCGCGGAGTCACTAAGATGGCGGCGGCCGGAAGGAGAGGTGACATGTGTGTGTGTGTGTGTGTATGTGTGTGTATGTGTGTGTGTGTGTGTGTGTCACTGTGTGTGTGTGTCTCTGTGTGTGTGTGTGTCACTGTGTGTGTGTGACACTGTGTCTTACACTGTGTGTATGTGTGTGTGTGTGTGTGTGTCACTGTGTGTGTGTGTGTGTGTCTCTGTGTGTGTGTGTGTCACTGTGTGTGTGTGTGACACTGTGTCTTACACTGTGTGTGTGTGTGTGTGTGTGCGTGTGTTACTGTGTGTGTGTGTGTGTGTGTGTGTGTGTGTGTGTGTGTGTGTGTGTGTGTGTGTGTGTGTGTGTGTGTGTGTGTGTGTGTGTGTGTGTGTGTGTGTGTGTGTGTGTGTGTGTGTGTGTGTGTGCACGTGTGTGTGTGTGTGTGACACTGTGTGTGTGTCAGACACTCTAGGGTGGGGACCGGAGCTACGCATTCAGGAGCGGAGAGAGAGGGGGGAGCGGAGAAACATACAGGGGGAGTGGAGAGGATGGACCCGTAAATTTTATGAAACCCAACCCACCTCCTGTCCACTGTCCCCCCCTCCTGGCCACTGCCCCCCCTCCTGTCCACTGTCCCACCCCTCCTGTCCACTATCCCCCCCCTCCTGTCCACTTCCCCCCCTCCTGTCCAATGCCCCCCCCTCGTGTCCACTGTCCACCCCTTCCTGTCCACTCTCACCCCCCTCCTGTCCACTCTCACCCCCCTCCTGCTAACTCTCACCCCCCCTCCTGTCCACTCTCACCCCCCCTCCTGTCCACTCTCACCCCCCTCCTGTCCACTCACCCCCCCTCCTGTCCACTCTCCCCCCCTCCTGTCCAGTGTCACCCCCCTCCTGTCCACTATCACCCCCCTCCTGTCCACTGTCACACCCCTCCTGTCCACTGTCACCCCCATCCTGTCCACTCTCCCCCCCTGTCCACTCTCCCCCCGTCCACTCTCCCCCCTCCTGTCCACTCTCCGCCCCCTCCTGTCCACTGACCCCCCCTCCTGTCCACTGTCCCCCCCCTCCTGTCCACTGTCCCCCCCTCCTGTCCACTGTCCCCCCTCCTGTCCACTGTCCCCCCTCCTGTCCACTCTCCCCCCTCCTGTCCACTGTCCCTCCCCTCCTGTCCACTGTTCCCCCCCTCCTGTCCACTGCCCGTCCCTCCTGTCCACTGTCCCTGTCCCTCCTGTCCACTGTCCCCGTCCCTCCTGTCCCCTGCCCCCCCCCCCACTGTTCCCCCCTCTTCCGCACTGTCCCCCCCTCCTGTCCACTGTCCCCCCCTCCTGTCCACTGTCCCCGTCCCCTCCTGTCCACTGTCCCTGTCCCTCCTCTCCTCCTGTCCACTGTCTCTCCCCCCTTCCCATCTCCTGTCCACTGTCCCTCCCCCCACCTTTTCCTAGTGGGAAATTTAACTCACGGGCAACACCGGGTCTCTCAGCTAGTATATATATATATATATATATATTATGAAGATGACCTTGGCGCAAAAAGAGGAAGGGGACTGTAGATGGACGTTCACAGAGGTACACAATTGGAGACTTTATAAGGTGAAATTATAATAGGCTTTATTGTGCCTTTTCCTTTTCATCAGGAAATCATCCAAACACAGGGGGGAACAAAGCTTCTATTCACTTGGGAGTATCTCTAGTGAAAATACCATGCAATTAATTCACAACTCCCTAAGTCAAGCATGTATCGCAGCCCCAAAACATATAGCATGAAATAAGCAGATATAAGCAGTCTCTTAGGTACTTGTTTCAGTTTCTGGACCTTCTTGTGCTCCCTTTTTTGCCGCGTCACCTGGGTTCTAAGCTTGGCTTTTAGCGTTGCTTTGGTGATGCTCAGGGTAGCCTTCAGTTTCTCATGCTGCTTTGCGGGGACATACTGGGTCATCAGACGTTCCTGCAGCACTTGAATTTCTTTAACAGCCTGCAGATTGTCATCCTGCAGAGTTCGCTGCTTCTCCTCTGCCTTCTCGAGGTGCGTACGCAGACCTTGCAGTTGGTTCTGCAGCCGGTGCTCTGCTTCAAACTTTTCCTTGACTTCTTCTGTCAACTGAAAATGTTCTTCTTTCAGTTTTAAGTTTTCTTATTTTAATCTTGAATTTTCTCCTTTTTCAGTCTCTGTATTCTTCAGGGCTTCTTTGCAGTCCTCCTTCCATTTACGCACATCTGCTTTGAGAATGACAATCTCCTGGCGTGAGACTTCCTTCTCTAGGTTGAGGGTCTGAAGCTCCTTCTGAGAGACTTTGAGATCTGTATCAAGATTACCAATAGTTTCTTTAGCAATGTCCAGCTCCTCAGTGAGACTGTGTAGTTCCTTTCTGGAAACTTCCAGGTCTGTGCGGCAGCTGTTGGTCTCATGATGTGAGGCATCAAGTGCTCTGCGGAGTGTCTGAACCTCTTTCTGAGATACGTCCACTTCTATCCAGACACTGTTGACCTCCTGTTGTGAGGCATTCAGCTCTATACGAAGAGTGTGGACCTCCTGCTGGAAGACTATCATCTGCTTTAGTGCCTCCTCATACTTCCGCTTTAGCGTAGCCACCATTTTATCAGATTGGCTCTGCTTTTCATCCATGGCGGAAATAGTAGCCTTTGCAGTATCTAGCTCAGTCTTGAGATCATCCAATTCTGTCCTGGCTAAAGTGTAAATTGTGAGCACATCTTTTTGTAGCCTCACGTTATTTTTCTGCAGCTCTGTGTAACCATCTTCCTTTTGTTTCAATTGTTCACGGAGCATATCACAGTCATGCCTGGCATTTTTCAGGGCATCTTCAGTGCTGGTCAAGGGATCGTCACTCACTGGTTCCGGCTCCACTTCCCTTGGATGGTTGGTTGAGGGTTCCTCACTGTTGGCACTGGACAGACACTTCTTTGGGGAACACGACTTCTGCCTTGGGCCCTCTGGATATTCGGTTAACCGTGGGACGAATTCTCCATTTTCTCTAGGCTGCAGGGCAACTCGGTCCCCCTTTTCCTCCACAGGATCTGCGGACGTGTCTGTTCCTTCTACGGTAAGTGAAGAACCGCTTTTCTTTTTCTGCCTTTTTGATTTGGATGACACCGTCCCTTCAGGGATATTGGGGTCTCCATCTCATTTGAAATTTTAGCAGCTTCATTATATACGCCAGGCTTTTCTTGCAGTTGCTTTAGCTGACAGAAATATTGGGTGATCTGCTGTTCCTGCTCTGTCTCCTGCTGATCATATTCGTCATCAAAGGGAGCGGTCTTTTCTGTTTGTGCCGAGTTCAGGCACCCCCACCATTCTTGGGGTGTTTTGTGGGTGTGACTCGGTTCGGGTTCCCCATAAGAGATGTCTTCCTCTTTATTGGACTGGAAGGGCCACTCTTCCGTGGGGTAGGGTTCATTACAGGAACGCTGCATCTTGTCCTCCATTTTTAGGCTATCAGGTGTAATTTTCTTCCTGACCTCAGGAGGCACTATTGCAGCTGTTGCCACTGTATTTGCTAGAACCCCCAATTGTGGTGGGCATATTTTGCTTGTAGAGGTCGTAGCTCTCACAGGCATCTCTGTAGAATTTTTCTTTCTTGGATAAGTTTTACAATATGTCAGGAATCGGCGTTCTCCACATTCCCCACTCAGAGCACTCCCTCCCCGCAGGGAGCCCCTGGACACACACTACAATCCTGCCTTACCGCCTCCACGGCTCCCCGCCCCTGCCACGGGATCACTCCCCTCGGCGATTCCTCTGCTCAGCGCCAGGCGCGCCCACGCCCTCCTGCACGCACACCTGCACCGTCCACAGGCGCGTACACGAGTTACGGAGCACGCTCAGTCTGCACACTTTTCTTCCCGTCCACCGGACCTCAGGCTCCGCCCCCGCACACTGCACAGGCATTCTCAGGTTACCAACAAGACTCACCTGGCTGTTATGCCTGCACCAATCTGCAGTGTCTCCCTATAGCTCTTCCTGTCCCGCCTCCGTTCCTAATTGGACCTCCCTGCTTTATCTAGTTCCTCTCTGCTCTCAGTCTTTGCTCAACATAGTCTCTGTATGGAAGTACTTCTGGATTCTCTCAGTGTTTTCACAGGTTCTGATGCAGCTCGTACGACTACCCCCTCTGGCTCTCGATCTCGGCACTCCTTGGACAACGCTCACTCTGGTAACCCCTTGAACACGGCTTGGACTACGACCTATCTCCACTCTCCACTCCCTGACTTCGGCAATGCAATCTTCACTCTATCTCTACAACCGGTACCGGCAAGTATTGTCTACCTTACTACACCTGGCCTGGTAACGCTTCATACCACACTCCGACATGCTCCCTTTGCTGCGGTGCATGTATTACCACTTCCCCCTTCAGCTCAGGGGACGGGTCTGGTCTGCGGGCAGCACCGGCGTAACATTATGTCGAGCCCACAAGACACAGACCAGACCGAACTTCAACAGTTTCTCTCCAATCTGCTTCAGCAAAACCAGGCCATGGAAGATCAAATTGTGGTACTTACACGCCAGGTCGCAGTACTCTCAGACAGGGTACTGACCGTGACCCCGCCAGATGTAAGCCCCCACTCCGCAAGCGCAGTTAGCAGCTCAAATGTAAGGACTCCTCCCCCCAAGCCTTATGCTGGTGAACCGCAAGATTGTAGGGGTTTCCTAAATCAGTGTGAGGTGCAATTTGAAATGGCCCCCCATCTCAACAATACTGATCGCAAGAGGGTAGCCTACATTTATAACCTCCTCACTGGCAGCGCCCTTGCTTGGGCTTCCCCGGTTTGGGAGCAACGTTCTGACCTTACCCAAGATTACACGGCATTTAAAGCCGAGTTTAAACGAGTATTCGATTCTCCCGCTCGTCGGGAGATGGCATCTGTTTCTCTCCTCCAGATCACTCAGGGACGGCGAATGGTGACACAGTATGCTGTGGAATTCCAGACTCTAGCAGCCGAGACTAACTGGGGACAAGAGGCTCTCGTCTCCGTATTCTGGCAAGGTCTGGCAGATCCCATCAAGGATGAACTCTCTCGCCAATCCAGGCCGGATCAATTGGAGGTCCTCATTGATTTGGCTGTCCGAGTGGATCAACGTATCCAGGTACGCCGCTCAGAGCGTCAGCGCTCTAGCTTCCAGAACTTTCAAGTTCCATTCTCCAGTACTCCCAGCAACACTCCTGCTCCCCCAAGTGCTACCATACCTCTTCGTCCTGCACTGGAGTTGCCAGAGCCAATGCAGTTGGGGGTACAACGCATCCGCACACCGATACAGCAGTTCCGCCACGCCGGGGGATATTGTTTCTACTGCGGATCCATGGAACATCTGGTTCGGGAGTGTCCACTGCGTCCGGGAAACGGGAACACCCAGTGAGTACAGAGGGGCTCTCTCTGGGTGTAATGTCTCCACGTCCCCTTTCTAAAGATGAACTCCCTAAGAAACTTACATTTCCAGTCTCCCTTTCAGGCGATAAGTTACAGACTTCTACCGCCGCTTTCATTGACTCAGGAGCTGGAGGAAACTTCGTGGATCTTGAATTCGCCAGGTTAAACCGCATACCACTCGTGAGGAAGAAGGTTCCCATCGCACTCGTCGGTATCGATGGACATCCTCTTACCCCGACCCACACCTCCTTAGAGATGGCTCCCTTGCTTCTGTCCTCACATCTGCACAAGGAGATCTTAGTTCTCGATGCCATTCACGCTTCTGGGATACCCATCACCCTTGGTCTTCCTTGGCTACAGCTTAACAATCCTCTCATTGACTGGACTTCCTCTGCTCCCATTTCCTGGAGGCCGAGGTCAGGCGAGACTCATCAACTGCTGGCCAATACCTCTGTTCCCGAAGTTATTCTACCTTCCGTTTACCATCAATTCCGGGACGTTTTCAATAAGGTACAGTCAGACCTCTTGCCGCCACACAGGACTTACGATTGTCCGATCGATCTAGTTCCAGGTTACTCGCTACCCAAGTCCAAGACCTACCCTTGTCGTTACCAGAATCTCACGCTATGGATGAATATATCCAGGAGAATCTCAAAGGCTTTATTCGTCACTCCAATTCCCCAGCAGGGGCTGGGTTTTTCTTCGTCAAGAAAAAGGACGGGTCGTTGAGGCCTTGCATCGACTACAGAGGTTTAAACCACATAACTATTAAAAATCGTTACCCCCTTCCCCTTATTACCGAACTGTTCGATAAATTACAGGGGGCCAAGATTTTTTCCAAGTTGGATCTACGTGGTGCCTATAACCTGGTGCGCATCAGGAAGGGGGATCAATGGAAGACGGCCTTCAACACTCGTAGTGGACACTACGAATATCTGGTAACGCCTTTCGGCTTATGTAATGCTCTCGCTGTCTTCCAGGATTTCGTCAACGACGTCTTTCGGAAAGGTACTCAATATTTTTGTTATTGTATACTTGGATGATATCCTGATTTTTTAAAAAGATCTCCAGGACCATATACGCCACACCTCCTAAGTCCTTTCCCGTCTCCGTGAACACCATTTGTACGCCAAATGGAGAAGTGCACCTTTCATCAGACCTCTACTCCGTTCCTGGGGTACATCATTTCCGATGAGGGGTTTACGATGGACTCCGGTAAACTTCAAGCAGTCACTGAATGGCCAAGACCCAACTCTCTCAAGGCCATACAACGTTTTTTAGGGTTCGCTAATTATTATCGTAAGTTTATACGGAGTTTTTCCACCATTGTGGCACCCCTTACTGCGCTCACCAAAAAAGGAGCTGATCCTTCGGCTTGGTCATCTGAGGCCATGTCCGCCTTCGAGAGACTCAAGGAAGCCTTTATATCCGCACCTATTCTCCGTCATCCCAACATTGAACTTCCCTTCATCCTGGAGGTCGGCGCTTCTGATTGCAGCGCTGGTGCCGTTCTTTCCCAGAGACCCACGCCCCAAATAAGTTACATCCCTGCGCATATTTTTCCAAGAAATTCTCGTCTGCCGAGAGGAACTATGACGTGGGTAACAGGGAACTTCTGGCCGTGAAGATGGCTCTTCAAGAGTGGAGACAAGTGCTGGAGGGGTCAAAAGAGCCGTTTACTATTCTCACGGACCACAAGAACCTTCTTTACATAGAGAACGCTTGACGACTTGGTCCACGACAGGCTCGTTGGGCTCTTTTTTTTTCTCGATTCGATTTTCACCTTTCCTATATCCCTGGGACCAAGAACGTAAAGGCAGACGCAGTCTCCCGAATACATTCTTCTGAAGAGAGGCCAGAGGAATCTTTTGAGACTAACCTTCCGCATGAGAGGATTCTTGCCACGTCTTCTTTCAAGAATCTTGACAAGATTTTGCACTCCCAGAGACGCATTCCCAAGGACTTGGTCATTCCCGACAACAAACTCATTGAACCTTCCAAATTTGTTCCATAGGTCCTGTCTTGGGGTCACTCCTCTAAATCTGCAGGTCATCCAGGTTTTAAGAAGACTACTGATCTCATTCGTCGGAATTTCTGATGGCCAAGGATGTCTCAAGATATTCTGGAGTTTACCCGTGCCTGCCCCACGTGCGCTCAAAGCAAGACTCTCCGTCAAAAGCCTCAGGGTTTTCTGTTACCCCTTCCAGTTCCCGACCGCCCCTGGTCCCACCTTTCGATGGACTTCATCGTGGAGTTGCCAAGGTCCAGAGGAATGAACACCATCTTGGTGGTCGTGGACAGGTTCTCGAAGATGTCCGATTTCATTCCACTTAAAGGATTACCCACCTCCCCCGCCCTTGCTGATATCTTTACGGAGCAGATTTTCCGGATTCATGGGATCCCTTCGTCCATTGTTTCTGACAGAGGTTCTCAGTTCGTATCCAAATTTTGGAGAGCCATCACGAAGAGATTGGGTATCTCTTCTTCTTTCTCTTCCGCCTATCATCCTCAGTCCAATGGACAAACGGAGAGAATCAATCAATCCCTGGAGAAGTACCTGAGATGTTTCATATCCGATTTCCAGGATGATTGGGCTCAACTCCTCTCTTGGGCAGAGTATGCCGTCAATTCTGCCAAAAACGAGTCCACCCGGGAGTCGCCCTTCTTTATAAATTATGGGTTCCACCCTGTCAGTCTTCCCATCCCCAACATCCCTTCTGGAGTACCAGCCGTAGATGAACGCATTTCTTCCCTCCAAACCGTATGGTCCAGGATTCAGTCTACCCTTCTCAACTCCTCCCGCAGATCGAAACTACAGGCCGATCGTCGTCGTTGTTCGGCTCCCAGTTACAAACAAAGGGATTTGGTATGGCTCTCCTCTAAGAATATCCACCTCAAGGTACCATCTCCTAAACTGGCACCTAAGTTCCTGGGTCCCTTCCCTATTTGTGAACAAATCAATCCCGTGGCATTCCGGCTCCAACTACCACCCAGTATGAAGATTCCCAATGTCTTTCATGTGTCCCTCTTAAAACCATTTATCTCCAGTCACTTCTTTCCGGATCAGACTCGTAAACCGGATCCCATTACTGTACAAAATAAGGAGGAATACGAAGTTCACTCTCTTTTGGATTCTCGCCTATCCAGGGTTCAGCTCCAGTTCTTGGTACAGTGGAAGGGCTTTGGCCCTGAAGAGAGATCCTGGGTACCCTCAAAGGACATTCATGCCCCGGCCCTTCTTAAGTGCTTCAGGAAAAAGTTTCCAGAGAAACCGTTCTTCGACCATCCTGAGGCCGTTCCTGAAGAGGGGGGTACTGTCAGGAATCGGCGTTCTCCACGCTCCCCACTCAGAGCACTCCCTCCCCGCAGGGAGCCCCTGGACACACACTACAATCCTGCCTTACTGGCCTCCACGGCTCCCCGCCCCTGCCGCCGTCGCGGGATCACTCCCCTCGGCGATTCCTCTGCTCAGCGCCGGGCGCGCCCACGCCCTCCTGCACGCACACCTGCACTGTTCACTGGCTCGGTTCATGCGCGTACACGAGTTACGGAGCACGATCAGTCTGCACACTCTTCTTCCCATCCCCCGGACCTCAGGCTCCGCCCACGCACACTGCACAGGCATACTCAGGTTACCAACAAGACTCACCTGGTCTGTTATGCCTGCACCAATCTTCAGTGTCTCCCTATAGCTCTTCCTGTCCCGCCTCCGTTCCTAATTGGACCTCCCTGCTTTATCTAGTTCCTCTCTGCTCTCAGTCTTTGCTCAACATAGTCTATGTATGGAAGTACTTCTGGATTCTCTCAGTGTTTTCACAGGTTCTGATGCAGCTCGTACGACTACCCCCTCTGGCTCTCGATCTCGGCACTCCTTGGACAATGCTCACTCTGGTAACCCCTTGAACACGGCTTGAACTACGACCTATCTCCATTCTCTACTCCCTGACTTCGGCAAGGCATCCTTCACTCTATCTCTACAACCGGTACCGGCAAGTATTGTCTACCTTACTACACCTGGCCTGGCAACGCTTCATACCACACTTCGGACACGCTCCCTTTGCTGCGGGTGCGTGTATTACCACTTCCCCCTTCAGCTCAGGGGACGGGTCTGGTCTGCGGGCAGCACTGGCGTAACACAATATCAGCAATACTGTGCATGCATTTTCTCTCATCAGGTATACAAGATGTGCAGTTGCTAGGTAAAAAAGTCTATTTGCTTTACACCATTTACTTGCTTGGTCTAAACTCTCATTAGGTATGCTGAATGTGTAGTTGCTAGGAAAAAACTTCTGTTTGCTTTACACCATTTACTTGCTAGGTACAATCTCTCCGCTTCAGCAACAGAATTTGGTTTTCTGCCTGAGTTCAGTAATTTTCAGTCTCATCATTGGGTATTATGGCATTCACACTTCACACGTTGGGTGTCTGTTTTTGCTCCCAAGATATATATAGGCAGACTTTTTTACTTGCAGAAAAAAAAACATTCTTTGCAGTGGACTATTTCTTTCATTCCCGGCAGGGTGACTCAACATTCAGCAATTGGTTTTGAAAAACCTTTTACACAGTTCAGAAATCACTTTTTCCCCTATAGGGCAATTTTACACTCAGCATTTGTTTGCTAAAAATTCCCCTGCTTCAGCACAGTCTTGTATCAATTTTCAAACTTTTCTGCATATACTCCATTCACAGCTAGTAGACCTATGCGGTGTGGCAACCTTTATTTGCAAAATCAGTACCACTCGTGGGTCACCATCTGTATTCACTGCTTCAGCGAAACTTTTGAAAACAACAAACACCTATCCCTTTTAAGGGCTGACTCACTTCTTGAACCCTGACTATGGCTGGAAGGAAAAACCCCGATTTCAATGACCGTATTACATTTTGTGATAGGCAAAATAAGGTTTAGCTACTTCAGCAGTCTCTTCTGGGTTTTTGTAAGTTTCAGTGCAGTGTGGTTTCAGTGGTGTATATCCCTTTAACTCTGATCTCTGCTGCATGAGGTTTTTTTTTTTTTCTAAGTTGCTCAGACTGTTTGTAGGCAAAAAGCATAACAAAAAAATTTCACATAAAAATCTCCGGTCCTTTTTAACTTCAAAGACACCTCTTGTCCCACTTCGGACACCATATGTAGACGGACGTTCACAGAGGTACACAATTGGAGACTTTATAAGGTGAAATTATAATAGGCTTTATTATGCCTTTTCCTTTTCATCAGGAAATCATCCAAACACAGGGGGGGAACAAAGCTTCTATTCACTTGGGAGTATCTCTAGTGAAAATACCATGCAATTAATTCACAACTCCCTAAGTCAAGCATGTTTCGCTGCCCCAAAACATATAGCATGAAATAAGCAGATATAAGCAGTCTCTTAAGAATAAAAGTCTTATCTGTTTCTTGGAGGGAAAATCTTCTCACTTCCTGATTCAGCTTCAAGTGTAGTAGTTTTCCCTGTGTCTTCAAATCAGCTATGCTGGGCAGAGCTCAAGACCGGTCAGCTCCAGAGATGTGTGTTCTCTTGGTCAGTCTCTCCTGGGAGACTCAAGAACACTGCTCTGTCTCTCCAAAGGTCAGCTCTCATTCAGAGCTAAGGAGTTCCTTCCTGTCTCAACAGAAAGGCTTTTGTAAGCAATCTAAATCAGGCAGGTGGTGTATATTAATTGACTACCAGCAGTTAACCACCACACTGCTAGATTAAAGGCACATTACTTGAACAGGGATTACTCCCCTGTTACAGGGACATGCTGTGTTATAATAGGAAATCCACAATAAAATAAATCAAAAAACATTGTGGATTTATTTTATTGTGGATTTCCTATTATAACACAGTATGTCCCCTTCCCCTTTTTGCGCCTAGGTCATCTTCACCAATGTCTTCATCTCGGCGTTGGTGGAGCCGTGGACCTAATTGGCAGCATCTAGGATAGGGACAGGTAGGCATTTGGTAGCACCTCCTCCAGTATTGTGTTTAATCACTCTATTGTGTTTTATCACTGTATTGTGTTTATCACTGTATTGAGTTTATATTTAATTTTCATGCGCTATTGTTCTTTCTTTTTTATATATATATATATATATATATATATAAACAGAAAAAGAGAGAGAGCGCACGCCCCATAGCATAATACTGCGTAATTTATTATAAAAATAGGGAAGGGATGGAAGGGGGGGGGGGAATCGCACTCACAGGATAAAAAGTATTAAAATGCAGTTTGTGAATAAATTCACCACCATCCGGTACTGCTGGGCAAGGTCACTTCGCGATAGCTGGTCCAGATCACCGCCAACCGGATAAGGACGCCGTTGTACCGTCTGTATGCTGTTTGAATTCAGCTCTCCACTCCGAATGGCCGCTGTAATCTTCCCGCGCTTGGTGTGGCCTCATGCGCGTGCGCAGCGTCTTCGTGACGTAATCGCGCTTCTCAGTGTCCCTGACGCGTTTCGTCACCAATCGGCGACTTTCTCAAAGGGCTGATGGATCATGGGTAAATGTCCTGCCCTTTTATACAGCCAGTCCAGTGATTCATGATTACTCGCAGGGGGATGTTTAACCCTTAATTTGCTTTTAGGTTGCTGCTCAATTAAATGGATACTGCAGATGACTGACAGCAAAAGGGGCAAATTTGGAACCATTTTCTATGGAGATAATCACTTACTATGGGAGGATCTAAATCACTTAATGCATATACAACACACAATAAATTACATAATTAAAACTACATTACACTCTAAAAATAAAAACGAATGTAATTCATATGTTGGGATAAATTAACTGACAGACTGAATACATCTAACTCGAATAAAAATACCCATATTGGTTAAACAATTACTACATATAAGAAAAATGAAATAACAATATATTCCTATTATGAAACATATGAATTAAAGTTAAGCATTGAATTATATTAATAAACACATAACAAAAGTGTTAATAGTTGACAATGTGTTATTCCATCAAGGAACAGGAAGTCTAAGGGGAGTGAATGGGAGAGAGAAAGAGTTATAAGGATGGGTGTATGAAATACACCAAAACTGTATATGTGTATAATTTGAAATTATATTATATTGTATTGTTCTAGGAAATTCCCAATATGCTAATATATGTATGTGTATTATTTTCAATGAATACTGTGTTGATGATGATGTCTAAATGTATTATAAATTTGAAATAAATATTATATGATTAAATGTGCACTCAGTGATTTTTCTAAGGGCCGGGGATAGGGAATGATGTGATGATAGAATTGGATGCTGTGAGGGAAAGGGAAAAGGGACCGGATTGTGGGAAGGTGAGTAGTGAGGGAATGTGATGTACATATGTGGAATGGAATGGAAATACCAGGGAAAGCTGTTTGGGATGTGGGAGTGGGGGGAAAAAAGGAGTACCAAGGAGAGAGCTGTTAACTTACCTCCACGGTTAGAGCGACGAGAGTCCAAGCCGGCAGGAGATCAGACTAGAGTACTAGCATCCAGACACTCATTGAGTCAACCAGGGGTAAGTGTCCCTAACTGGTGGATCCAATAGGTCTCCTGTCTGCACAGGATCTTGAACCGATCACCTCCTAGAGCACAGGGGGAGATGTATTCCAGGCCCATTATTGTCATACATTTGGGGTCCTGGTTATGGTGAATTTTGTAATGTATGACAATAATGGGCCTGGAATACATCTCCCCCTGTGCTCTAGGAGGTGATCGGTTCAAGATCCTGTGCAGACAGGAGACCTATTGGATCCACCAGTTAGGGACACTTACCCCTGGTGGACTCAATGAGTGTCTGGATGCTAGTACTCTAGTCTGATCTCCTGCCGGCTTGGACTCTCGTCGCTCTAACCGTGGAGGTAAGTTAACAGCTCTCTCCTCGGTACTCCTTTTTTCCCCCCACTCCCACATCCCAAACAGCTTTCCCTGGTATTTCCTTTCCATTCCACATATGTACATCACATTCCCTCACTACTCACCTTCCCACAATCCGGTCCCTTTTCCCTTCCCCTCACAGCATCCAATTCTATCATCACATCATTCCCTATCCCCGGCCCTTAGAAAAATCACTGAGTGCACATTTAATCATATAATATTTATTTCAAATTTATAATACATTTAGACATCATCATCAACACAGTATTCATTGAAAATAATACACATACATATATTAGCATATTGGGAATTTCCTAGAACAATACAATATAATATAATTTCAAATTATACACATATACAGTTTTAGTGTATTTCATACACCCATCCTTATAACTCTTTCTCTCTCCCATTCACTCCCCTTAGACTTCCTGTTCCTTGATGGAATAATACATTGTCAACTATTAACACTTTTGTTATGTGTTTATTAATATAATTCAATGCTTAACTTTAATTCATATGTTTCATAATAGGAATATATTGTTATTTCATTTTTCTTATATGTAGTAATTGTTTAACCAATATGGGTATTTTTATTCGAGTTAGATGTATTCAGTCTGTCAGTTAATTTATCCCAACATATGAATTACATTCGTTTTTATTTTTAGAGTGTAATGTAGTTTTAATTATGTAATTTATTGTGTTTTGTATATGCATTAAGTGATTTAGATCCTCCCATAGTAAGTGATTATCTCCATAGAAAATGGTTCCAAATTTGCCCCTTTTGCTGTCAGTCATCTGCAGTATCCATTTAATTGAGCAGCAACCTTAAAGCAAATTAAGGGTTAAACATCCCCCTGCGAGTAATCATGAATCACTGGAATGGCTGTATAAAAGGGCAGGACGTTTACCCATGATCCATCAGCCCTTTGAGAAAGTCGCCGATTGGTGACGAAACGCGTCAGGGACACTGAGAAGCGCGATTACGTCACGAAGACGCTGCGCACGCGCATGAGGCCACACCAAGCGCGGGAAGATTACAGCAGCCATTCGGAGTGGAGAGCTGAATTCAAACAGCATACAGACGGTACAACGGCGTCCTTATCCGGTTGGCGGTGATCTGGACCAGCTATCGGGAAGTGACCGTGCCCAGCAGTACCGGATGGTGGTGAATTTATTCACAAACTGCATTTTAATACTTTTTATCCTGTGAGTGCGATTCCCCCCCCCCCCTTCCATCCCTTCCCTATTTTTATAATAAATTACGCAGTATTATGCTATGGGGCGTGCGCTCTCTCTCTTTTTCTGTTTGTAGATATCCGTGGAGGTGGTTTATCCCTTGTGAGAGCAGCAGAAGATCCTGTGCACATATCCTATACCTCCCATTATGGACTGATTATTGAAGGACTGGTTGGATTTTATATTATAACTTTACACTTATTTTTCATCACAAATTTTTTTCATTTTTTAACTTTTTTAGCACTTTTTGCACACTTTTTATTTTTTATTTTTCACTCACATTGATGTATTATTCCATGGTGTTGTTTTGAGTATATCTGTTTATTTAGCTTAGTATTTAACAGTTGCATCACACATGTACATCTTGATTTTGAAACACATTTAGGAATCTTATACACTTTTCGTTTATACGATATTAGCACTACAGTTTATTACACATAGCAATAGAATATCATTTTGGCGCCACAATTTTTGTTTTTTTGTTTTTTATATATATATATATATATATATATATATATATATATATGCAAATATAACTGTATGCTCATCTGCATGTCTTAGGCAGGTCTGCAACCCCGCCTTTCCCCATCATCACCCAGCATACAGCACTTCCACTGCAGCAAGGGATTCTGGGAAATGACATGCAAATGAGCACACATATCACTTTTTGCCTCAATAACCATTTTTAACATGGTTCCCTATAGGCTTAAGCTTGCTGCATGGTCACAGCTTTGAGCACAGCCAGGTTTAAGGTGCATACCCAGAAAACCACCCACAGACAGCCGTTTCGACCTTGATGGGTCTCATCAGTGTGGGGTTGATTTTACTGGGAATGCAAGAGAGGCTATGGGATAGGCTAAACCATAATACTGAGTTAAGTTATGGTGAGTAAAAAAAGTGACAAAAACCCTCCACAGGAAAGCAAATATGCAAATATAACTGTATGCTCATCTGCATGTCTTAGGCAGGTCTGCAATCCTGCCTTTCCCCATCATCACCCAGCATACAGCACTTCCACTGCAGCAAGGAATTCTGGGAAATGACATGCAAATGAGCACACAGTGTCACTTTTTATATATATATATAATCCACAGAAGCAGCCGGCACTCCACTTGCAAGTAGAAAAAAATAGGTGCTTGTCCCATAAAGCAATAATAAACCATACGATACCGTTTGAAGCACGATATCAGGAGACAGCACTCTGGTAAGTTTGATCACAAGTTTTTGTATTGAAAAAAACACATAAACCGACGTTTCGGTCCCCCAGTGGGACCTTTCTCAAAGCCTAAAGAAGGAATTAACCCCTCCACTGCCTGTACCTAACAGGACTTACACTGGAAAGGTCCAGGCAGAGAAGTAGCGGCCAGGAGGCTGCTATATTCTCCCCCTGGTGAAAATTCTAACACCCTTGCTTGGACTGCAGTGGGCATAACATCACCCACCGCGCAAAAACCTGTAAATACACACAGAAATCACAACACATTGCATGATGGTTTGGTACATTTCAGCATATGGGTCTGGCTACCTCAATAGTAGTGTGCAGGATCAGGCTTCTTGACCGTACCGCCCTTTCCATCTGGCACTCTAACAGAGTAGCACCTCTGCTTCCCAAACTCTGAGATGTTCTCCACGCGGTCAATATGGATGTTACGACCTACTACCCATAATTTGATCAAATACTTAGCCCTATCGTGATCTCTATACATGGGGTCCCTGGCAGTGGCATCTAAATGAGCGATGATAGCTTCCTCTACCCACTCCATCCTTTGCTTTTCAGCACTCCTCATTAATTTCTCATGGAGATAGGGATATTCGTAACCCATTTTCCTGAAACGCAATATCAACACTCTCTGGGCCCTACTAAACTTCATAAGGCTCTTTTCTGTGCAGTGCACGGCAGCACCCAGAATATAGGACCCTCCCATAACGCAACCTCTACTGTCTCCTCCCTAACTGGAGATACTTCAGTCACAGTCTTGGATGAACTCTTCTGCTCCTCCACCCTATCCCCCCAAGGCACAGACTTCTAAACAGTTGACACAGGCACAATAGACATGGTATCACATTTCTCATTACCATTTGGGGCCACAGGACTCACTGGTGATAAGGGCCTGGGGTCAGGGGTCTCGCCCGGGAAGCGGTGATGGAAGGGGAAGGCGGGACAGGGACATGGACCATTGATGACAAAGGGGCCACACCAAAGTCTCGAGAGGGGAAATCCAGGGAATTCTCCCCGGGAGGAGCAATGGCACAGTCCACAGTCCCAGTTTAGTTCAGGATACACCGACCTTTAGCCTTAATGTACCGTGCTTCCGCCAGAGCTTTGGCCTGGAGAGCGTCTCTGGCTTCCTTCTGATCCCTACAACGCAGGAGGAAAGGGTCGACCTTGGGCGTAGCACTCACCAGAGCGGCAGCTGTGTTAAGTAAGCCTCTCCTGGCTGGCTTTGTGGCCTCTTTCTCTCTGGATGGTGGAGTACCAACAGGGGTCGCTGGGCAGTCATCTAGAATAGCGACGGCCGGCACGTCTCCAGGAATTTGACCCAGCTGTAGCAGATCATCATAATGGCGCTTGGCAGTCTTCATGTAAGTGAGGGCGCGGGCCTCACACATCTTCCGCTGTCATCGCAGGTATAGATCCGCAGCCTTCTGGGCCGGATCCCAGCGGGGATCCGTAAGAGGGACGTCTTGAGCACCGCCATCACCAGCTACAGCAAACGACAGTTCCCCAACATGATCAGGTATGGAGGAGGTATCGGCCGATACCTCGGTGGTGTCAGCAGTCTTGGATTCACCCAGGGGTGTCACCTCCCTCTCGGAGCAGCTTACCGGAGTAGCGACAGCAGACAGCATCTCACAGTAGAGTGGTGGGGCGGTTCCGCAGGGCTCAGACTGCATACCACTAGGCACAGATGTCACGCCAGACACAGGGAGGGACGGCTCCAGAGGTGGAGAAGCAACAGGCACCTTCTGGTAGGCAGTCACCCAGGCGGTGGGATCCAGTAAAGAGCCTTCTTTCTGGCCACCATGCTTCGTGGAGGGGAGCTCTATACTCGATACAGAAGCAGGGTAAGTGGCCACCACTTGCAGGTCTGGGTAGAATAGCTTGTAGACCATCGCAAAGTAGTGACAAGCATCATCATCCGCAGAACCCTGAGCCAACAGCGAGAACTTACACACCAGCAGGTACAAAGTGCGCAGCTCCGTAGTACTCAAAGCGATGTCAATGGCTTGAGAAGCTTCAGGCCTAGGCCTGAGATAGGGCACATGGTAAGCCGGGCAGCTTCCAGCAGTTGTAATTGCCCGCCTTGGTAGTCACACAGTGGGCAGACCCCCAGAAGTAGAGTCTCATCGGAGTCTCGGATGACTAGGACTCCTCCGGTCAATTCGTAGGCTTTGCCATGATTATCCATCTGGAACAATTGGGAGGCAATAGAGTAAGCACAACTGTTGTCTCTGAAGTTCAGGCGTATCTGGCTCCTCACAATCTGTGTGCTCCGTCAGGGCACACCCAGCTCCTCCCACTGGTGGATAGTATAGTCCAATCAGGAGCAAGGAAGGGGGAGGGTTTTCTTGCAGTTCGCGCTGTTTCTTGCAAACTGGAGGTCAGCAAAAGCTTGCAACTTTTGCAAAACAGCACGTGGCTTCCCTGGTGTCAGCGGGAATTGCCATTTTGAGGTATTAGATTCCATGAAGCCCCAGTTCTCTGGAACCGCCATTTTGAAAGCACAAAGTCCAGCAACCATGCGGTTCTCCTTTAGAGCAAAACCACCATTTTGTAAGGACTTGAGAACACGTGTAGCCCCTTTTCTTCATTAAGGAGCCACACAAAATAAAGCACATTTTCTTTTCTTTGTTTCAAATTTTTTTAGTAGGCATTTATACATTATACACTCATATAAGCACAACTTAGCCTAAAACAGGGTTTTTTCATTTTTACACATTAACAGCCTCGCCATGTCTCCGATCCTTTTATTGGACCGAGGAGGACAGACGAGGGAGAGAGAGAAAGAGAGAAAGAGAAGAAGGGAAGGGAAGAGGGGAGGGAGGGTGGGGGGAAGAGCTGGGGGGAAGGGCGGTGGTGGGTTCCCGACCTCCTTATCCGTCCACCAGTACCCTGTCCCGCATCTTTTCTCGTTGGTACTTAGGTCATCCCCTTTTTTTTTTATGTATGGGGATTTCTATCTTGTCGGTTGAGTCAGCCATGGTTCCCAAACTTTATAAAAGGACGTTGTGGTTGTTTTCAGGAAGGCTGATAGCTTTTCCATTAGAATTACTTCATGGATCCTTTTTTTTACTGTTTGCTTGGAGGGGGGTGATATCTTCTTCCATGAGGCGGCCACCGCACATCTTGCCGCGGTGAGAATGAAGGAGATTAATTTTCTTGTTGGGCGGTCAATATTCTCTATTGGTCTGGGCAATAAGTGGGTATTGTTAGGTCTGTGACCTCTTTTATTATAGTTTGTATAGTTAGCCAATATTTCTGGATCTCTGGGCATGACCACCAAATGTGTGCCATGTCCCCCTTTTGTCCGCAGCCTCTCAAGCATAGATCGGAGGCCATAGGGTAGATTTGTCTTAATCTGACTGGGGTAAGATACCAGTGGAACAATATTTTATATATGTTTTCCTTAGTCGTGGTACATATGGAAGTTCCTGAAACAGATTCCCATATATTTTCCCAATCCTCTCTGTCTATAACTATATTCAATTCCGCTGCCCATTTGTGCATATAGTCATGGGTAGGGGGGTGTGCCGACCTCCATTTCGGTGTATATTTGCGTTATAAGACCTTTTTGATGAGCGGTGTTCCTACGCAGCCTTTCAAACTTAGTGAGAGGGGGAAATTCCAATGTGGGGGATAGGTTTTGTAGAAAGTGTCGAATCTGGAGATATTTGAACGCATTCAGTTCTGGCATTTCATATTTGATCTTTAATCTTTGGTAGCTTAGGAACTGCTCTAGACTCAGCAAGTCAGTGATTGCTCTGATGTTTTTTGATTTGAATTGGTCGAATTGTCTGAGTTCACAACCAGGAGGAAATTTAGCGTTTTTGAAAATTGGAATGAGTTGAGAGTTGATGGTTGTGAGCTTAAATTTAAATTTTGATTTCATCCAAATCTCCCACATGTGCCTCATTGGTCCTAATTTAAATTTACTAGTTTGTGTATCTCCCCTGTTCAGGGACCAAAGGCATGTTGGCAGAGAAGGCGTGTCGGCGTATTGTGATTCTATATCTAGCCAGCAATATTGGTCTGGATCAGCATTCCATATTATTACCTGTCGCAATTGGGTGGCCTGGTAGTATCTTATGATGTCTGGGACTCCAAGGCCCCCTCTCCCCCTTGATGTGAGTAGAACTGACCTAGCGGTTCTGGGTTTTTACCCTGCCAGATAAAATGGAATATTTGTTTCTGGATATTTTTCAATTCTGAGCCAGGGATGTGGACCGGGAGAGTCTGAAAGTAATATAGCAATCGGGGGAGTACATTCATTTTGACCGAGATCATTCTCCCGATCCATGATATTTGGTATCCTTCCCATTTATCTAGGTCGTTCTTAATTTTCCGGAATAGGGCTGGGTAATTGTGATGGTATAAGGACTGGTAGTTCCTGGATACATTTACTCCTAAATATTTAATGTATGAGGAGCTCCAACGATAATTATAATTTAGTTTAAGTAGTTTCACCTATGGCTCTGGCAGGTTTAAGTTTAAAGCTTCGGATTTGTCGCTGTTGATTTTATACCCTGATATTTTACCAAAGTCCAGGAGTTCTTTCTGGAGGTTAGGGAGGGAGATTTGGGGTTTGGATAAAGTTAAGATTATATCATTTGCGAACAGAGATATCTTGTATTGTTTGTTTCCAATTTCTATCCCTTGGATGTCTATGTTTTCTCGAATTTTTGATGCCACGGGTTCTATAGTCAGTGCAAAGAGGAGAGGAGATAGGGAGATTGGACGGTAGCTTCCACATTGCATCGGGTCTCTTCCATCTTTATGTATAATGGCTAAATTGGCTAGAGACATGAGGTAGGGACTGGGTTACCTTCTATGAAAAAGTTGAACATTTTTAGTAGATGCGTGGACAGTATTGGTAGAAATCTCTTGTAGTACACATTAGTGAACCCATCAGGGCCAGGGGATTTTGACACCTTCTCTGAAATTTAAAATGGATGTGCCCCCAAAAGAATTCACTTAAATGCACACCACCCAAATATAAAAATTAACTTTTAATAAATACTTAAAACATATATTACCAAAGTAACGTGTGATGTGAATTAAAAATGTATTAAATGTATTAAATCATAGCTATCAAGCAACCGTGTCGTTAGTTATTCTTAATATCCCAGGACCAATTGATATAATGGGATGTTAAAGACAGGGACTGCTATGAATAGGGTATTAACCCCTCTGTGGCAGCGATGAGACCAAATGTAGAGTTGTATATAAATATATTCAGGTAGGTGGCCACAGGATTGAATATCCTATTACTGCTAAATATAGCTCCCCTGCACATTTATATAGAGGTAATAACGCTGGTATGTGATGTTATAATAGCTGTATTATAGACCTTCCAAATACAGCAGTGTTCGCTTGAATACACAGCAGTGTGATATGAAGACGCCTCACATAAAGTGCAGGGATAGCAGGCACACTGACCATGAATTGATTAGTGAATAGTTAACTCATATGGTCTTCACAGTTACACCCAGGATACTGCAAACACTACATTAAAAACAGCTCCAAGTAGGAGACTGACAACATTGCGCGTCCAACTTGGAGCTGTTTTTAATGTAGTGTTTGCAGTATCCTGGGTGTAACTGTGAAGACCATAGTTGGATAGATAAACCAGCTAAAGCCGATCTTTGAAATCATAATATTTACTCTAAGAGTCCTGACATAATCTGACATAAGTGTTCTAACTTCGTAAGTGATAAAGTAAAGAACATTAACTTACAACAGTTGAATAGATTAACCAGATAGTGCAAGTTAATATTTACTTCTGACATAAGTGTTCCATGTTCATAACTTGCCAAATGTTCTTAGTAAGATGTGAGTGTGGGAAAATGTTACCTACTACCGTACCAATGTGTTAAAATAGACATGCAACCAACTGTAATGCCTGTAAGCCCGCAGACCTGGCCAGTCTCCAGTACTGAGGTGGGTAAGGGTATAACACGCACCCACAGCAGTGAGGGCGTGCCCGGAGTGTGGTAAGTTGCGTTGCCTGGCCTGGTTAGAAAAGGGTTAACGATATACTTGCTGAGTCCGGGGTACCAAAGTTGATGGGTAAATGTCCAAGAGCCAAGGGGCAGGGGCAGGAGAAAGCAGCGTACTGAGATCCAAAGCAGTGTCCAGGAGTAGAGAGGTACACATAGTCAAGCCAAGCCGAGATCAATCCAGGGAAATCCAAACAGAGGCAGGGTCAGGAACAAGGAGCTGAAACAAAGAGCTAAGCACAAGTCACTGCACACAGGAGCCAAAGAGAAGCTATGCTGAGTGACGACGGAGAGGGCAGACTGGGTTATTAAAGGGCGGAGAACCAATGGTAGCAAGGGGTGGAGCGGAGGCTTGGCTGAGTGGCTGCAGTGATAGGTCCAGGTAAGCAGGAAGGGAGACAGGGGATTGATACATGGTAATAGCCTGCAGCCAATGAGGGGAGGAGCCAGCAGCAGGGGAGGATAGGTATGAGGATCGGGTGCGCGCGCCTTCTGTAAGACTGCCGTGCGTGCGCCCCGATCGCGTTCAGGCAGATGCGGCGTGCGCCACGGAGGAACAGCCTGGCGTGGAGGAGGTAAGGTGTTGAGAGAGTGGGGCTGGGAGCCACCGTGGGACTGGAGGTGATGGGGACCCGCTGAGAGGCGCGTGTCCCCCGATCCATTACAGTACCCCCCCCTTGAGGATCGGACTCAATTGTCTTGATACAAAGCATATGAGATACTGCTCCAAGGTCTGATTCATTCTTTCCGTCTGGCCGTTGGTCTGCGGATGATAACCCGAGGAGAAGAGAAGGGAAATGCCAAGTCTTTGTGAGAATGCTCGCCAAAATTTAGAGATAAATTGAGTACCTTTGTCAGAAACAATGGAAAGTGGCACGCCATGTAACCTGAAAATTTTGTTAGAGAAAATGTCAGCCAAGGTGGCTGAATTGGGAAGACCCTTGAGGGGTATAAAATATGTGTGCTTAGAAAACCTGTCCACTACCACGAGGATCATATTCATTCCGTGAGAATTGGGAAGTTCTACAATAAAGTCCATGGAAATATGCTCCCAAGGCTTCTCCGGAACGGGAAGGGGGAGGAAGAGACCAGAAGGTTTGTGTCGGGCGGACTTGCTCTGAGCACATACTGCGCAAGCTCTGGTGAAGTCAAAAATGTCCTTGTTCATTTTGGGCCACCAAAACGTCCTTTTGATAAGGTCTAGTGTCCTCTTGAAGCCTGGATGGCCTGCAGATCTCGAAGAATGCCCCCACTCAAGGATCTTGTGGCAAAAACGTGGAGCAGCATACAGACGTCCTTCTGGCACCTTAAATCTCCTAGGAATATGAGCCTGGGCTTTATTGATTTCACAAACACAAAGGACACTGTATGAGGCAAATACACTGGACATACAGATAAGGCCCTTTATAGTGCACTCGGAGTCTGAAAAGAATAGAGTACCCTGCTAAATGTGCAGTACAGAGGAGAAAGACTGGACCAAACAATGATAATGATTGCGTTAAAATACTTTATTAAGGATTACTATTAAAATGGAATGGTACCGAAAATGTAGTGAGTAAGGTGAACTGAAAATAATATAGTGCTGATGCCCCATAGGGGGTCTCTATATGGCAGGTTGCCAAATGTAGTCCAAAATAGGACTATAACATCAGCACAATGAATATGCAGAAACACAAACACCTATGCCTGATGTATCGTGGCTATAGGGGCTGTTTCTGGTAAATGACGTCACTGGATCGCTCAAAAATCATGGCACTCACGATAGATACTAGTGTGTACGTATTGACACCCAACATGTGAAGCCACGCATCAATAAATATACTGTAGAAGTAATGACAAAAGCGGGCAATACTGTGGTGTGATGAACAGCAGTGTAAGGTATTGATAAACCCATACACTGGCTAAATACCACACTGGTGAATGCTTGCAGTGTTTAGCCACTCAGGTAAGTGGTCAAAAACGCTGGGATGTGTAGCTGGATAAACCAAATAGAAAAAACCCCACATAAACTGACCCTGAGCGTCAGTAACTAAAAACAGGGACAGGGAATGAAAGTGGGAAATTCCTACACACCGATATATGCTGACTCTGTGGGGGGAGCAGTGCAGTAGGATTGTGTAATCCCCCAATCTGGCCCTCAATAACATACCCCTGCAGCACACGGGGGGGAGAGGGGTGGGGAGAGGAGATGACAGAAAAAAGGGAAAGAAGACCCTCATAGAGGGCGTCATGAGATGTCACGCACTATGATTTTCATCGTGGACTCCAGCAGCTCTCAGCAGACCTGATCGCAACACCGACAGAGCCTCCCTTTGCTGCGCACTCACGACGCTTGTTTCACCAGGATCGTGTCCCCAGGGCAAGCACAGATAAGTGTTCTGAGGGTCTTCTTTCCCTCTTTTGTGTCCTCTCCTCACCCCTCTCCCCCCGTGTGCTGCAGGGGTATGTTATTGAGGGCCAGATTGGGGGATGACACGATCCTGCTGACTGCTCCCCCCACAGGGTTAGCATATATCGGTGTGTAGGGATTTCCCACTTTCATTCCCTGTCCCTGTGTGTAGTTACTGACGCTCAGGGTCAGTTTATGTGGGGGTTTTCTATTTGGTTTATCCAGCTACACATCCCAGCGTTTTTGACCACTTACCTGAGTGGCTAAACACTGCAAGCATTCACGAGTGTGGTATTTAGCCAGTGTATGGGTTTATCAATATCTTACACTGCTGTTCATCACACCACAGTGTTGCCCACTTTTGTCATTACTTCTACAGTATATTTATTGATGCGTGGCTTCACATGTTAGGTGTCAATACGTACACACTAGTGTCTATCGTGGGTGCCTGGATTTTTCAGCGATCCAGTGACGTCATTTTCAAGAAACAGCCCCTATTGCCACGATACATCAGGCATAGGTGTTTGTGTTTCTGGATATTCATTGTGCTGACGTTATAGTCCTATTTTAACGCAATCATTATCATTGTTTGGTCCAGTCTTTCTCCTCTGTACTGCACATTTAGTAGGGTACTCTCTCCTTTTCACACTCCGAGTGCACTATATAGGGCCTTATCTGTATATCCAGTGTCTTTGCCTCATACAGTGTCCTTTGTGTTTGTTAATTATCTCCTTGCCCTATTGCACCAGTCTGTTCCTTTGACCCTTGTGGTCAAACTAGGTCGAGCGGGTGCATCTCCTTTTTGTCTCCCCTTTATTGATTTCATCCAGAATATCAAAATTATTAGCAGAAATTATGTGTTTTGCGGGAAGGATCGTCTCAGAAGATTCATTAGATCCTTCCTCCTTAGAGAATTGTCGAGAAAGAGCATCGGCCTTGATATTCTTGGTACCGGGAATATAAGAAATCGTATAATTAAAGCGAGAGAAAAACAATGCCCAGCGTGCCGGGCGGGATCCTAGACGACGAGCCCCCTCAATATATAATAAATTTTTGTGATCGGTGAAAATGGCTACTGGCTCCTTGGTACCCTTGAGAAGATGTCTCCATTCCTGCAGAGCAAATTTGATAGCTAAAAGTTCACGGTTCCTGAAATCATAATTTCTCTCAGCAGAAGAGAATTTCCTGGAAAAGAATCCGCATGGGTAGAGTTTTTCCTGTGGAGAGGATCTTTGTGAGAGTACTGCCCCAGCTCCCACGTCAAAGCGTCTACCTCCAGGGTGAAAGGAAGGGTTGTATCTGGATGCCGCAGGATGGGGGCGGAGACAAAAGCCCTTTTGAGGAACTTGAAGGCTTTGATGGCTTGGAAGACCATGCTGTGGGATCAGCACTTTTTTTGGTCAAAACCGTAATGGGTAATGCGATAGTGGAGAAATTACGGATGAACTTTTGATATTAGTTAGCGAAACCAAGGAAACGCTGCACGGCTTTCAGGGAGTTCGGAAGCGGCCAATCCAAAACAGATTTCAGCTTCTCTGGATCCATGGTGAACCCCTTATCAGAGATTATGTAGCCAAGGAAGGCTGTGGAAGATTGGTGGAAGAGGCATTTCTCCATCTTCGTGGAGAGGCAATTAGTACGCAGACGTGAGAGGACCACCCTGGTGTGACAAATGTGTTCTTCCAGGTTCTTGGAGAATATGAGGATGTCATCTAAGTATACCATGACGAAGATTCCCAGAATGTCCCGGAAGATATCATTCATGAATTCTTGGAAGACGGCAGGAGCATTGGAGAAGCCCGAACGGCATCACTAGGTATTCATAATGACCAGAACGCGTATTACTGTTGCGGCCAGCTTCAATCTAACAAATGCCCGTAATTTTCCGGGGCTTTTTTCGGCTGGCGCCGAACTTGGCCGCGCGCCAGCCGCATCTTCCCTTCCTCCCTTAATCCGGTCCGCGACCCATCTCTGCTCCCCCTCTGCTTTCCAGCGTCTGCTTCCGCTCTGCTTCCCTAGAGCTGATCCCCAGCATCCGGGACGCCTTCGGGATGCCGGTGGAACGGAGGCAACGGAGGCACCAGTGCCACGCGGCCGTGTGGCAGGCATTGGGGAAAAACCGGTGCCTGCACACCGTTTTAAATTACCCGCGGTGGCGGCCGCTTTAGACTCAGGGTGGCCGCCACTGTAAATGCAGTTTTCCATTTGTCACCATCTCTTATTCGGATGAGGTTATAGGCTCCTCTCAGGTCAAGTTTAGAAAATATAGAGGCTCCCTGGAGCCGATCAAAGAGTTCGGAAATTAGGGGAAGAGTGTACCAATTTTTCACTGTAATCTTGTTAAGCCAACGAAAGTCGATACAGGGTCTCAAAGATCCATCCTTCTTTTAAACGAAGAAGAAACCAGCCCCAGCGGGGGAAGTGGAATTCCGGATAAACCCTTTCTTAAGATTCTCCTGGATGTAGGTTGCCATAGCTTCGGTCTCGGGAACAGACAAGGGATAAGATTTAGACTTGGGGAGAGTGGTTCCAGGAATTAATTCGATGGGACAGTTGTACGAACGATGAGGGGGTAGAACTTCAGCCTGGGTCTTGTTAAAGACATCCGAGAAGTCATGGTATACCTCAGGCAGGGAGGAAAGAGAAGGCGTAGAGGCGTTGAGACCGGCGAGCACGGTAACAGGAGGAGAAACCGTCTTCTCCAAGGTAGAAGCCCACTGGATAGGTAGTTCGTTGGTCCAATCAATCCGCGGGTTGTGAAGCTGGAGCCACGGCAATCCCAAAATGACCTGGACAGTAGGGGAGTGAAAGACATCGAAGATGATGATTTCAGTATGACCATCTGCGGTGTTCATGGTGAGGGGGATAGATTCCCAAATAATGAAGGCTGGTTGAAGCGGTCGGCCGTCGATAGCCTCCAGGCCGATGGGCGACTTCGTCTTGACTAACGGAATGCGATTATTGCAGTCATAGTCATGATCCAAAAAGTTGCCACCAGACCCGGAGTCGATGAAGGCTTCAAACTCTACCTTGATATTAGGACCAATGAGAGTTATGGGAAGGAGGATTCTCTTCGGTAGGTCTTTAGGGAAAGAGGGGGAAGGCGAAATAGTACCCAGTAGAAGCCCCTCTAGGCGTTCTCGTTTCCCGGTCTCAGATGACAGTGACGTAGCTGGTGTTCCGGGGAGCCACAGTAGTAGCAGAGTACCTCATCTCGACGGCAGGGTTCTCTCAGTGGCCCGAAGCGGTTGGCTACCGATTTGCATTGGTTCAGGGATGTCCAACGCAGGAAGAGCCGAGGGGGGAGACCTAGGCGAGACAGGCCAGGGAGACAGTAAACGAGGGAGCTGGCGCTCGTGGCATCGCTCTTGAATGCGCTGATCCATCCTTATGCTGAGGGCAATGAGTTCCTCCAGAGATGAAGGACGAACATGAGCTGCGAGGTCATCCTTGAGGGATTCAGACAAACCCTGCCATTATGCCGTGGCGAGAGCCTCATCGTTCCACTGGGTTTCTGCAGCGATGGTGCGGAACTCCACCGCATATCTTGCAGCCATAGAAGAAAAAAACCGACTGACAAGCTCAAAGGTAATGTACCTGATGGCATATGCCTATGATAAACAATAGGAGGTAAAGGAGCATCAGAGGGAGAGATTACTGGAGAGTATAACTGCTACTGTATGACAGATTATTGTTCATGTAGTGTAGTGCAGAAAGACAGGATCAGCCTGGAGTTGCAATTACTCACGATGCAGCCGTCCTCTGTTTGTCCATTGCTCTCACTCTCTCTCTCCTTGTGTCACTGCATGCGCACACGAATGACGTTACTCCCCGGCGCGAACTCGATCTGGAACATCAGAGAAAAAGTGAATGATCGATGTCGTAGCCTCTCCAAAACACAGGGACTCACCAGGTAAAAATTAAAACTAAAGTTTTATTTGAGTTACATTAAAAAAGGGGGGAACACTCAGGACAAACAAAATCGAAGAACCTCCTCCCATGCGTTTTGGGCATGTACTGCCCTTTCTCAAGGAGTATAAGATAAGCCATGGGAGGGAGCTATTTAAACCTCCCACAAGCTAATGAAGCAGATGTATTACACCTGATTACGTGAATGAAATCTAAGGTGAAATTGCATTGGTTACTTAAAGTCTACATGATATAATTGAAATAATAATTAATATAGGAGAAAAACACTGTTAAATCATGTCGCTGTGATTGCACAAAGGGAATATATGCTGCTCATGGAAAGTCAATTGTTATCACCAAGTTATTGCCCGTAGTGGTATATAACAACATACAGGTAGATATATTATTTATAAGGCAATTTCTAAATTGATTGATAGCTTTATGTAATTAACACTATAAATGTGTGTGGATAGATGTTTGGTAATATAAACATGGGTTAATCCATAATATCCATTTCTGCAATACAATCAGAATCTAATGTTAGATCCACAGTATCAACCCATTGTTAAGGCAACCATAGGGAATCAATGAATTAATCCAAATAATCTACAGTAATATTGAATGATCAATATTCATAAATAGTACATTGAAAATCATAAATTCACTAAAGAAACTATATTCATCATCATAAAAATTAATTAGAATCAACATATAGTTAGAACAAATATAATAATCAAATCAAAACCAAATAAAAACAAGGAAAAAGAGAGAGAGAGAGAGGGGGAAAAAAGGGGAGGGAGGGTGGTGGGGAAAGTGGAGGGGATAGGGGAATAGGGAAGGAAAGATAATGATGGATAGAAAATATGAACGTGTTAGAGAAATACTTTGAGGTCCCATTCAGTGTTGAGACCTTTCGGTATTATAGTATCTATGGTAAAAATCCAAAATGCTTCTGTTTGGTAGAGAATTTTAGATCTATCTCCACCTCGAATGTGTAATTTGATTTTTTCTAGGGCAATGCATTTGAAAAATTTTAGACTGCCATTTTGACAGTCTTTCAAATGACTTGAGACCGGATGAGTAACATCCATGTTTTTTATATGTCTCATATGCTCAAGCATCCTTATTTTAAATGCTCTAGTGGTGAGTCTCACATATCTTTTATTGCACCCACAAATGATCATATATATTATATGATCAGTGTTACAATTTAGGATGGAGAGTATTTTAAATTATTTAGTGTTGTTACTATTCATGCGACCCTGGGAAAGATAAAACAAAGAAGAAGCGGCAGTTTCCCTACGTGCTGGCGTGTCGAAGACTAGCTGGAATTCTCGCTGGAACTTGGGATAATCCTGGGTTAGGTCCGAGCGGTGTTCCCAGAGGGGAAAAGCCCAAGCGAGTGCGTCACCAGTGAGCAGAGCATAAACGTAGGCCACTTTCGTACGACCTGAGGGAAACTGAGATGGGGACATGTCGAACTGAACATCACACTGGTTCAAGAATCCCCGGCAAGTAAGGGGGTCTCTGGCATACCGATTAGGAGGTGGAATACGTGGTTCCAAATTACCCATAGGTAGTGGGGCAGGAGGGGACGGTACAGTTGGAGAATCCCGCAGAGAGAGTGTAGATAGTTTTTGCGCCACAGCGGTAACTTGGTTGCTCAAAAATTGCCAGTGATCCATAGTGACACCTTTTCCCACCTAAGGGGGGTCTGCGTTTGTTGGGCTCAGCATAATGTAACGCCTGTATGCCCACAGACCTGGCCAGTCCCCAGTACTGAGGTGGGTAAGGGTATAACACACACCCACAGCAGTGAGGGCGTGCCCGGAGTGTGGTAAGTTGCGTTGCCGGGCATGGTGAGAAAAGGGTTAACGATATTCTTGCTGAGTCCGAGGTACCAGAAGTTGACGGGGAAATGTCCAAGAGCCAAGGGGCAGGGGCAGGAGAAAGCAGCGTAGTGAGACCCAAAGCAGTGTCCAGGAGTAGAGAGGTACACATAGTCAAGCCAAGCCGAGATCAATCCAGGGAAATCCAAACAGAGGCAGGGTCAGGAATAAGGAGCTGAAACAGAGAGCTAAGCACAAGTCACTGCACACAGGAGCCACAGAGAAGCTATGCTGAGTGACGACGGAGAGGGCAGACTGGGTTATTAAAGGGCGGAGAACCAATGGTAGCAAGGGGTGGAGCGGAGGCCTGGCTGAGTGGCTGCAGTGATAGGTACAGGTAAGCAGGAAGGGAGACAGGGGAGTGATACCTGGTAATAGCCTGCAGCCGATGAGGGGAGGAGCCAGCAGTACGGGAGGACAGGTAAGAGGATCGGGTGCGCGCGCCTTCTGTAAGGCTGCCGTGCGCGCGCCCCGATCGCGTGCAGGCAGATGCGGCGTGTGCCGCGGAGGAACGGCCTGGCATGGAGGAGGTAAGGTGTTGAGAGAGCAGGGCAACGGGGCAGGGAGCCGCCGTGGGACTGGAGGGGACGGGGACCCGCTGAGAGGCGCGTGTCCCCGATCCATTACACCAACCTACTGAAACTATCATTAAGCTTTCATGTGTCTGGGACAATAGCTGAAAATGTAATGTGAGGGGAACTCCAGAACATTTTCTAGTGACTAAACATTAGTTATACTACAAGTGGTCTAGGAGCATCAGCTAGGTAGAAAATCTATCATCTTCCAAATTAACCATTATAAAAACAACATTAGTTTAAAGGTAAAATAACTTATTTAACAATTGGAGTCTTCCATATCAACTTCAAATTAAAAAGGGTGTTTTGTTAGATAGCATGTACATTTATAATGAAATAAAGTAACCATGGTGTATTTATTAGTCTCTGTATTTCCCACATATTTAACCAATGCATAGTATTATTTAATTTACTCATACTCTGTAAGTAACATGAACAATATTTAAAAGTAGTAGTACATAACACGAATGTCCAAAATGCATGAACAGAAATGAAGAAACAGAAATGTTCATACAGGTATACAGGTATATGCAGACTGTCACATATGGCACACCTGTGAGCACGTGACCTGCATATGGGACAAGGTTTAATACACACTCTTTAGATAGCCCACTTTTCACCTTTCGCTCAGGGCCCTCAAATTAACAAATTAACAATCCGTCCGAATATACCATCTGTCACGAACAGCACACTGACTTATATATGCAACCAGGGTTAATACACACGGCTAAACTAGCCAACTCACCTTTAGGCTCCGCAAGGTACTTCAAGTGAGCTAACATTTACACTTACTCAGTTGCAATCATATGTATCCACCGCAGCCACCACCTCAGGTAAAAGATATTAGAAAAATATACAGAGCCTCTGATCTCTGTTTATAGAAGAAAAACTAAGCACTTAACACACAAAAATCTTTTGTAACAAAATGTGTCCGAAAAATCTACTTTATTCTCTACCAAGCGTACATCAGTTCAATCAGAGCCCAAACCATTATTAAAGTTAAAGTTTCCTTTTAATATAAAAAAATACAGTTCTTTGATTACAGAAGAAACATTATTAGATACAGTTACAATAAATGTAGTCAAGTTTCTTAAAATAAAAGGATTAAACATAGCAGAATTCCATATACAGTAGAGGCAACGTTTATTCTAACATTTGCCGTAAACTAGCCGGGTTACATTCTGGGTATGTGCTGGGTATGTGCTGGGTATGTTCTGGGCTAGTTTGAGCAACGTTTAAGGCATTTCTGCATTGACTAACGACCCATAGGATTAACACAGCAGGGATCCCTTGCATTCCAATTCAGTTTGAATGGGACTGCCAGGGACCCCCGCTGTTAATCTGATAGGCCATTAATCAATGCAGAAATGCTGGGGCTAGTTTAAGGAAAGTTTAAGGCATGTATTCAGAATGTACCTGGGTGTTTCCTGGGTTTTTTGGGGAATTGCCACTGGTTTTTGTTCGAATAAGAGTTGCCTCTACTGTATGTTACCACATGTCAAAAGTTCTTCCCAGAGTGGTCACTGGCATAGAAAAGATGAAAATGAATGTGTCTTATCACAAACACACCTCTGTTCAATTCTAAATCTTTATTGAAACATGCAAACATTTATGCCCAGACCTTCTGCATTGAAACACACATAAAACCCACCTCTGTCGTAAATCAGCTACTTGGTTGAAATGTATGACTTGAAAGAAAAAAATGTATCTTGCAATGTTTAAATGTGGTCTGAATATATAAGAAGCCTCATAACTTCATGGCCATAATACGTAGACACTTGTGAGTCATATTAATAGGTTCAGCAGAGTTTTTATCAATACAATTTGAGCAACAAATAGATATCTGTCCCTTGCCACCTCCTAAACATGAAGGGTTTGGCCTTATTGCATCTGTCATATTGCAACTGTTACGAATATCTATTAGTTATTCTTCAGAATAGGTGTCGGGGTTCCGCATTCCACATTTCACATCTTTTGAATAGTAGGGTTAGACACGCACCTTGGCACTCTGTAGAACCCTTCCAGGAATGCTATTCAAGGGGTATGTATGTATATCTTTATCTCTATAACGCCATTAATATAGATCGCGCTTCACAGCAGTAATACACGAGACATAATAATATAAATAACAAATAATACAAATAACACATGGTAAGAAGCGCTTCAGACATAAAAGTAACATTTAGGAAAAGGAGACCCTACCCTGCAGAGCTTACAATCGAATTGGTAAGTAGAAATAATGTACATAGACAGTAGGAAGGTGTTCTGGTAAGTGCATCTGTTAGGCGCCATGGTCGATGAATAAGGGGTATAGTATCAGCTATGGAGTTACTCATATGGTTCATTAAGGATGTGGGTTTTAAGATGGGTCTTAAAGGTGGATAGAGAGGGTGCTAGTCGGATATTGAGGGGAAGGGAATTCCAGAGGTGTGGGGCAGTCAGTGAGAAAGGTTTAAGGCTGGAGAGGGCTTTAAACACAAAAGGGGTAGAGAGACATCATCCTAGAGCAGAACACAAGCTTTAAAAGTGAGGAGGAGAATTGAGTGTGTGATGCAGGATTTGATAGAAAGCCGGGAGAGGGATTTCAGCAGAGGAGACCCTGAAACAGATTTAGGAAAGAATAAAGTGATTCTGGCAGCAGTGTTTAGGATAGATTGTAGGGAAGACAGGTGAGAGTCAGGAGGGCTGGACAGCACGAGTCTACAGTAGTCGAGACGAGAGAATAAGGACCTATGTCAGAGTATTAGTAGTAGAACAACAGAGTAAAGGGCGTAACTTTGTAATATTGTGGAGGAAAAAACAACAGGTTTTAGCTACATTTTGAATGTGGGAGGAGAATGTGAGAGAGGAGTCAAGTGTAACCCCTGACAGCATGCTTGTGATACTGGGTGTATAATAGTGCTTCCAACAGTAATGTAGAAAGAGGTTAGTAGGGCCAGTTTTGGAAGGAAATATGAGGAGCTCAGTTTTTGACATTGTAAGAGAGTGAAGAGGTTAACGCCCTTCCCAGGCATCTATAGACTGCACGGGTGTCGAATTGCACACCTGAACAGGGAGGTGTGCACAATCATCTTCTGATGGAGCAGGGATAAAAGACAGGAAGCATAGCCGGGTCAGGACTGGAGAAGGAGAATCCGTGGAAAAGCCGGGGTCAGGATTAAAGAAGGCTGGGAAACGATATCCATGCTGGGGTTCGGCAACAGGATGCTTGAGCGAAGGTGCTTCCATGTAGAAAGGAACAGGAACTGGGGATCCAGTGCTTCAGCACAAAACAGCACTTCCTAGCCGGGTACAGCTGTGAGTAGTGGAGGCCACTGGAAGCAGGAGATTCCAGCAGGTACCAGGAACAACAATGCAGGCCTCTGCAAGGAGAATATGCAGCAGGTAACAGGAACACCGATGCAGGCGAGATATGCAGATAGGTAACAGGAACACCGATGCAGGCCTCTGCCAGAAGGATATGCAGGAGATAAAAGGAACACCGATGCAGGCCTCTGCAATGAGAATATGCAGCAGGTAAAAGGAACACCGATGCAGGCCTCTGCAGCAGGGATATGCAGGAGTAACCGCGGCGGTGTCTGCCAGTAACTAGGAGCACTGGCAAGAAGGCCAAGGCACACCAAACAGATGTGCTGTGGCAAGCACAGTTACTAGAAAGTCTATGTCCAGCAACTTCCTGGTGGGCGGGGCAGGAGTTAAATAGAACAGACAGCCTATGAGGCAGAGCTGCATAGGAGGCAGCAAGAAGCAGGCTGCAGTCTAACTGCAGGAGCAGGTGATTCGAGATTGCAGGTTCAAGGGGGAGTTGTCTAGAAGCTGCATATTTCTGTAAGGAAAAGGTTTCAGCCAAACCCAGGAGCAGATTCCTTACACAGAGACAGGGAGACTGCTTCCCTCCACAGAGAGAGAGGAAGTGAAACTTCTCCCAGCCAGGAGAGCCTGGCTGCTATGGACCCTAGGACTGAAGGAAGCAGGCCTGTGGGGTCCAGCTTCCGCACTGATCACTCCACTGGAACAACCCTCACTAAAATAACTAATGACTTCCATGCTGCCAAAGACCAAGGTCACTACACTCTGCTCATATTACTCGATCTCTCTGCAAAAATTGATACTGTAGACCACCCTCTTCTTCTTCACGTCCTCCATACTCTTGGTATCCGTAACATAGCTCCTTACCTGCAGTTTATGGAACAGTGGGACCCGCATATCAGCACTGGCTTGTCAGGACCTTCAGGGGATGCAGTGGAAATGGATGTCCCCCTCCCCCTTCCTGCTGGCGCATAGCCATGCAACTCCCCAGATGGATCAGGTATAGCAGCAGTGGAAGAGTCAGCGAGGTATGTGAAGCCAAGGAGCACAGGAACACACAAAAGTATGACTACAAGTAAATATGCCCTCGGCAGGGATGTCGGCATGAAGAGAGAGGACTATCCCTCATAGAGAGTGCTGGGAGTAATCAGGGAGAGGAGATACCACCAAAGAGGCCCCATTTTATGCTCTTAAAGTAGAATCATGCCCTGTTGCAGCAGTGGCACGTGACCGTGGGTCCCTGACTGGGGACTAGTATACAGTGGATGGGCAACCAGCATTGCCCTGGTACCACAAAATGTTCATGGGATATGTGCCAAAAGTTTGTATGACCAAAATGAATGGTTGCCATGCGGGACACATTCAATCTTGGTGGGAGTCTGGACAATTAAACCAAGAAGAGGAAAATATCATTCTGTTGATGAGTGCCAACAGTATCGACGATAGACTGTACTATGGGACATGACCATGGCCCCACCAGTAGAGAAAGAATCATTAACTTGGGTATTGCTCGGGGACCCTTAAACTCCTAGGTTGACCCATTTAAGTAGGCAAACTGTGTAGTGTGAAAACAAGTGGCAAGGTGACAGGAGGGGATGACTATCCCTATGTCAGTGAAAAGGTAATGAGTGCTGTAGAGTACCACAGTGCCCGTTGGGTAGTGGAGGCAGTAAAGTAGTACATCACCAAACATGGGTCCATTCAGCTAACTGTCAATGCTACGAGGGTATCCCACCTCACCAGAGTTTGGTATATAAGAAGAAGCATATATATAGATGGGTGGAATATGTGGATGAACAAGGGATTAGACTAGTCCACTCCATAGAAGTTACAAAAAACACAGCGCACAACGCTCATAGTGCATTAAAAATTATAATATAAACCCAATAATAAGGTGAGTATTACGCGTACATTGTAACAAATAAAAACAAGCACGTCAAGGGTTAGTGTTACCCATGCACCAAGTCAGGATAGCGGTGAGGATTTCTTCAGTGTAAGCACACACAGATCCTCCCGTCACGGTCACTAGATTGTAGACTGTGTCCTGGATATTCACAGGCACGATCGCATGCAGTCCAGCAAGGTTCACAGTGCAGAAAGTGTCCTCCAGTCAGGCAAACTCCCCCGCAGCACAGCGCACGCTGTTCAGCTCACCGGTCCGGCGCTTCCGGGTTCGTGACGTCACTCGGAGGCGACAGCGCGTCATAGTCTTTCAGGCACTGAGGGAGCCCGCACAAGGGTAATGCAGAGTCCAGCGTTCAACAAACTATCAAAGTGTTCTTTCCAACGCGTTTCGAAACCGTCAAGGTCTCTTCATCAGGGAATGATGACACCTCCGAGTGACGTCACGAACCCGGAAGCGCCGGACCGGTGAGCTGAACAGCGTGCGCTGTGCTGCGGGGGAGTTTGCCTGACTGGAGGACACTTTCTGCACTGCGAACCTTGCTGGACTGCATGCGATCGTGCCTGTGAATATCCAGGACACAGTCTACAATCTAGTGACCCGCCCCCAGCCCCGCCACTAGTCCCGACCCCAGGCCCGCTTTAAATTTTTTTTAATAAATTCCTAGTAAGAACAACATTCGTTTTTGACATAAGTTTATTTATTGTATTACATTATACTACAATTAGTCATTTGTTTGTGTGTGTGTGTGTGTGTGTGTGTGTGTGTGTGTGTGTGTGTGTGTGTGTGTGTGTGTGTGTGTGTGTGTGTGTGTGTGTGTGTGTGTGTGTGTGTGTGTGTGTGTGTGTGTGTGTGTGTGTGTGTGTGTATGTCGGATTTAGAAAAAAAAGCCAGACGTGAACGACTAGTTTCCTGCACCTTTTAACCAGTGTCTGGATGCCCCCGCTTTACTATATCTAAAGCAGCAATCCCGCCTTGGATCTTATCTGATCCGCAGTCCCTAAATGTCCAGGTACCCTCATTCCCGCAATGTTATACATTGGAGGGGATATGTTCCCTATCTGTCTTCTGGGTTATGGGGAAATCCAATGTCTCCCATGTGAAGTTCAAGAGTTAGATCTGGAAGAAAGCAGTATAGGTTATTTCGGTGTAGGTATAGGCCAGTTAAGATATATAGGGTAAATAGATATCCAGATCCAGAGTGTGAGACACAGAGAGAGTGTGTGTGTGTGTGTGACACAGAGAGAGTGTGCGTGTGAGACACAGAGAGAGTGTGCGTGTGAGACACAGAGAGAGTGTGCATGTGAGACACAGTGTGTGAGACAGGGTGACACGGAGGGTGATGGAGAGTGACAGGGTGAGACAGAGGGTGAGAGAGGGTTACAGAGTGAGGCAGAGGGTTACAGGGGGAGACAGTGTGAGATAGAGGGTGACAGGGATAGACAGAGGGTGACAGGGTGAGACAGAGGGTGACAGGGTGAGACAGAGGGTGACAGGGTGAGACAGATGGTGACAGAGGGTGACAGGGAAAGACAGAGGGTGACAGAGTGAACCAGAGGGTGACAGGGTGAGACAGGGTGAAATAGAGGGTGACAGGGTGAGACAGAGGGTGACATGGATAGACTGAGGGTGACAGAGGGTGACAGGGGGTGACAGGGTGAGAAAGAGGGTGACAGGGTGAGACACAGGGTGACAGGGTGAGACAGAGGGTGACAGGGATAGACTGAGTGTGACAGGGTGAGACAGAGGGTGACAGAGGTTGACAGGGTGAGACAGAGGGTGACAGGGTGCGACAGAGGGTGACAGGGTGAGACAGAGGGTGACAGGGGTGACAGGGAGTGACAGGGTGAGACAGAGGGTGACAGGGTGAGACAGGGAGACAGGGTGGGTGACACTCTCTCACTTACACACACACTCTCCCACTTACACACACACTCTCCCACTTACACACACACTCTCCCACTTATACACACACACACACAGACACCAACCCCCTCCCCTCTGCGAGAGCGAGTGTCCGCCTTCTCAAATTCCTCTCTCTCCCTTATCAGCGTTGCCGACAGGAGATTAAATACAGCAGTGTCCACACGGCTGCTCTTAAGGCTGAAGCCGGCTCACTGCAGTGGTATGCTGCATCTCCCTCCCCTCCCCCCCCCCCTCTTACCTCTCAGTGAGGGAATCCAGCCTGGGGGCCTTCCTCCATCCGCCTCGCCCACAATACACACGGAGGCAACAGCAGCAACTTCCTCCAGCCACACAGCGCCGCTCCGTTGACACATCCAGCCACAATCTCCAGGCCTCTCCCCGTCTCTGGTCCCAGCAGTTGCTAGGAGATCCTTAAAGTGCGGGAGAGAGTGCCTGTGAATAAATTTGTGTAATTTCTCAACAATAATGATTATAATCTGGAGTTTACACACCAAACAGATGCAAATACTATCAATTTTCTGGACCTCAAATTGACATCAACGTGCGAGGGAAAGGTGGTAACAGAGACTTTTTTCAAAGAGGTAGACACTTGGATAAATAACATTCCAGGGGGACAGTTCAGGAGGTTAAAAAGAAATTGTAGCGATAACGACACTTTTACCAAACAAGCAAATGTATTGTTTAGTCGCTTTATTGAAAGAGGCTACAACTGTGATCATCTAAAAAGAGAATTGCAAAAGGTTGAATGTATGGACCGCAACAATCTGTTAATACATAAGGGCAAATCGTTGATTACTAATGATACATCTAAGAAAGTTGATGTGGCTTTTGTGACCAACTATAACTCAGCATATAGGAAGATTGAGAAGGTGTTTTCTAAACACTGGGCTATTTTAAGTAATGATATTTTGGGGAATCATCTGGTAGAGAGACCTAGATTTGTTTATAAAAAAGCGTCTAACTTGAAAAATATTCTAGCTCCCAGTGACATAGGGCACATGATATGTGCTCATCCGGTAGATAGCTGGTTAAGTAAAAAGCCCATGGGGAATTTTAACTGTGCCAAATGCTCCGTATGTAAATACATGAACACAAATCGTAAGACTTTTTCTTCTAAAAAAACGAATGAAGTCTTTAACATAGAAGATTTTATTACCTGTCACTCGGTTTTCATTGTATATTTACTTGAATGTGCCTGCGGACTTTTTTTATGTGGGTAGAACTAAGCGTAAATTAAAGATAAGAATACAGGAACATATACGCAACATAAAAAATGGCTTTGAGAAGCATAGCGTTTCAAGACATTTCTTGACGCATCACCAGAAAGACCCTTCCTCTCTGACTTTTCTGGGCATCAAGCATGTACCACGGGATAGAAGAGGGGTAGATAGAATAAAAACTTTGTCTACACAGGAGTCTTTCTGGATTCATAAATTAGACTGTATGACCCCCAGAGGGTTAAATGAGGATCTTGATGTGTGGGCTTTCTATTAGGGTCTTGAGCTATGTAGCTCTGTGTATGGGTTTTAAGTAGTTTAAATGTTCCATTGAACAGGCATCATTACTTCCTATATTATGCAGACTTTGGAGTCTTAGTCCTCTTTTTTATGAGTATTTACAATGTTTTATCATGTTTAGCAGCAGGTTCCTATTTAGACACCTTTCTGTTATTCTTTTTGTGCTAATTGTGTTTCAATTGGGTTATTATTAATGCAAACATTTTTTTCTCTCATTGCAGGTTTTAATATTTTATTGCAAAGATGTGTTTAATAAAAAAGATGTATGTTATTTTATGTAATTTTAATTCGATCCAGTGACACGCCCCCAACACTGAGCAGATGCACCCGATTGGCTGCAAGTTTTGATTGACTAACCAATCTTGGAGACCGTATGTGTATATAGTGTGTGGGTTCGTGATACTGAATTTATCCCTGAAGAAGAAGCTGTTAAGCTTTGAAACGCGTTGGATATTGCATTTCTATTCAATGGTACCGTTTTTATTTGTAAGCCAATTTGTTTTATACATTTAGCACTTGTTTGTGCTCGAGTGTGTTCCGGTCACGTGACACGCAATGCGGGTGACGTCACCATAGTGCGCGACCATCAAGGAGGAACTCCGTTGCTGTGTGGCAGGCAGCTAGACTGTGGTGTGAATACACCTCTCTGTACCAGTGTTGCAGACGTTTGGAAATGAAGAGACTGCTTACAAGCACCTGGTATATATCCAGCTTATGGTGCACAATACAGAAAGGACTTTTTGCGAGTGTTTTCCTGCTCTGGACTCCTTGGACATAACGGGTGTAGTGGATGCAGTGGAGGCTGACCGCAGACCATCGTTGTCGCTAAGGGCCCAGATGACATCTGTTTAACAGCAGGAGACAATCCTTTTGGTGCAACACTCCCAAGACCACCACCTCTGATGACTGCAGTGTGGTAAAACCGTGTAATTTGACACGTAAGTGCGATGATTATTCCTATATGATTGTCAGGGTCGCCTAGACTTCCTGCCTCCTTCCTTGTCCACTGGGTGTGCTGCTGCCTTCTGTTGGCTCTGGGTTCCTCTGTCTGTCTGTCTTCTTGTTGCTCCTGTCTCTGTCCTTATAGCTTGCTTCCTTTCTGTTGGTTTTGCCTTTGCTTGATGTCAGACTCCTTCAGTATTGCTCATGCCTCTGATTCCTGAGCTGTTCCTGTACCTGTACCTGTATTTGAGTCTGTTCACAGTAAAAGCCCTTGCTGGTAATCTGGCTTGTCCCTGTTTGTTCCTATTCTATGTCCATGCCCCCAGACCTGTCCTTGCTCTCCTGTCCTGTTCCAGTCTCCTCGTTGCCGACCTCTGCTTGTTACCTGACTTCGCTACCTGCCGCCTGCCTCGGACCCCTGCGTGTTACCTGACTTCGCTACCTGCCGCCAGCCTCGGACCCCTGCTTCTTACCTGACTTCGCTACCTGCCGCCTGCCTCGGACCCCTGCTTGTGACACCTACTACGCTCGTGCTTTTCCGGCCACCGAGATCCTACCCGCCACAGGAGTCTCCCGTGACAGAAAGCAAAGGCCACTTCTGGATCTCGCTGGAACAGATTCTCTGCCTTCCTGCTTGAGCAGACCCCATCCGCTTGGAGGAAGATAAGTACTTTTTTTTGTTTTTTGAAATCCCAGTTGGGATCCTGAAGGTTTTGTTGCTGCAAAGGTTTTTTGTGCCACTTTCTCCCTGAGAAGAATTCCCTTTTACAAAAAAAAAAAAACCCTCCCTGCAGTACCTGTTTTTGCCATTTTCAGACTTTCATTACCTGGACAAGAATTGTCTCTGCATTGTGGGTGGGCCACTGCAGATTTTCAGACTCACATTTCTATTTAAGACGGTTACCTTGATTTACTGCTTTCCCTGGTTGGACCACTGCTGTTCACAGGGTCTCCATTTCAAAAGACAAAAGTGCTCCCATTATTTTGTTGCTGCATGCTTTGATTTTCTTGCATCTATAGTTTTTCATATGATTGGTTCTAAGGTTTCAGATTTAACTGCAAGGTTCTGTCTATTCACTGGTTGGACCACTGCTGTTCACAGGGTTCCCATTTCAAAAGACAAGAGTGCTTCTATTATTTTGTTACTGCATACTGTGATTTTTTCTTGCAATCTGTAGTTTTTCATATGATTGATTCTAAGGTTTCAGGTTTACCTGCAAGTTCCCCTAAAGTTTGTTTCTCTGCAACATATGATATCCCTACGCCTGATATCAGAGGTTTCAGATTTGACTGCAGGGTTCTCTGTCTGATATTCCTATGTCCAATGTCAAAAGTTTCAGATCTAACTACAAGTTTTCTCTGTATTAGTTTCCTGCTGTCTATGATATTTCTATGCCTGATATCTAAAGTTTCAGATTCAACTGCAGGTTTTCTTTGTCTATATGATATCCCTACGCCTGATGCCTAAAGATTCAGATGTAACTGCAGGTTCTCTTTGTCTATATGATATCCCTACGCCTGATGCCTAAAGATTCAGATATAACTACAGGTTTCTCTGTCTATGTTTTTTCCTTGCATTTATAAATCTCTGTGACTGATGCTAAAGTCTCAAAAGGTCAGCTCTCCTATCTTGTGTCTCTCTGTGTCTAATATTCCTGTTGTTCATTCTAATGCTTCTGTTTTAAAGACATATTTCCTCTTTACTGGTTTCTTGGGAAGTGTGGTTTCCCCATGTCTGAAATGATGGCTCCCACGCAAACAGTCTTGAGCAGTAAATGTGAACACAGTACCACTGATTCTTCAGAATTTCTCAAAGCAAGGAAGAAGAAGAAAAAGAAGGGAGGCCTTACTGTGGAAGTTGCAGAAGGAATTAAGAATGAAAATTTAACCTCAGAGTCTGCATTTGATGAAAGAGATACTGCAGCTTAAGGCAACTCACAGACGTATCCCAAGAATAGTGGAAGAGAAGAAAGATGCCCCTACTCAGACGCTTCAAGCTGCACAGAAAGCAATTGATTGTCTTTATGGACGTTTAGATAAGGAGCAAGAAACTAATTCTGCACTACAGAGCTGTCTATCCTCAGCAATTGCTAAGTGTGTTCTCCAGGAAAAAGAAAAGCACCAGTTGGAGAGTGACCTGGATGTCATGTCAGGTGAGCTGGAGAAGTATTATGCTGATGCTGCTGAAAATCGGCGCCTCGCTTCTAAAAGTAACGAATTCCTGGAAAGTTCTATGAAGGAAATTGACAGGCTAAATACAGAGCTTTAAGTCTCCCAGGAGGACATTTGTTACTTCAAAAAAGAGATGGAAGTCGATCGGGAGGAGAGATGCTACTTGAAAACAGAGATACGTTCAATGAGGGACGCCTCCGAAGAGTTAAATAGTAGGTTTGAAACTATAAACCAAATGAGTAAGAACTTCTCTGTCCAAGCCAGTGAAGGAGATAAAAGACTCCATGAATCAGAAGAGGAGAACAGACTATTGATAGAAGAAAAGTCAAGGATGCAATTAGCGCTGGAAAAAGCAGAGGGTGACTGGGAAAAAAAAATATCAGTTGGAGAATGACAGGTTGATCTTGTCAAGTAAGCTGGAGAAGGCCTACACTGATTCTGCCCAGTACCAGACTTTCATGGCTCAAGTTGACACAGCACTGGAAGCATCTCAGAAAGAGGTTCACAGGCTTACTACAGAGCTGGAAGCCTCTAAGGAGAAGAGTTGCTACTTCAACACAGAACTATGTTCATTGAGAGAAATCTTCGAAGGGTTAAATATCAGTTTTGAAACTGTAACCCAAGAGTGCAAAAATCTCTATGTCCAAGTCAGTGAAGGAGATAAGAAACTCCATAAATTAGGAGAGGAGAAGAAACAGTTGGCCCAGGAAAAGTTAGACGTGCAGACAGCACTGCAGAATGCAGAGAGAGTGCTGCAAGAAGAACGTGTCTCCCTGGAGCGGCGCACACAAGCAGAAGATATGCTGCAGAGTCAGCTGCGAGAACTGCGTACACATCTGCAGGACACCAAGGAGAAATGGATGAATGCTGAAGAAAAGCAGCGAGTTCTGCAGGAAGAAAGTTTCCAGACTGCCTACAAAATAAAGATGCTGAAAGATTATTTGAGTACCCAGTGTTCCCCCAAAGAACAGCATGAGGAGCTGAAGGCCACACTGAGCATAACCAGAGCCTCGCTGGAGGAAGAGCTAAAGCTAGCAGCTGAACACACATCTCAGCAACTCACAGCTCTGCAGGGGCAGATCGCTGAGCTCAAGACACAGCTTGCCCAAAAGGAGGAGAGAGAGAAGGTGTCCGTCTGTCAAGTGGCTGGCCTGACACAGCGCTATGAGGTCAAAATGGCCGATGCCTGCAAATTATTGGAACACACAGCCCTTGATAAGGTCCGGCTGCAGCTGGAGCTGGACAATGCCTGGGAGGAGTACCGGCAGCTGCAGATCAGAAATGAAGAAGATTTAAGCTTTACTCTGAATCAGCTGGGAGATATGGAGTCGCGACTCAACTCCAAAGAAGCCGAACTGACAACTGCATTTTGTGTGAAAAGAAGTGCAGAAGGACAGCTTCAAGAGCGGAAAAATCAAATAGCTGGTCTTAATGAGATTTTAGGTGATACCACGAAACGGCAGTCACAAAAGGAGACCATGGAGCGTGAATTCTATGTTCCCACTTACCCATGTGAAAAGTCTGCACCCGTCCTTGATGCCCACATTCCTGATGTCCATGCCTCTGCAATGGAGTTGAACGTATCCATTGGGAAGTTCCAGATTCCAAAACTAAAAGAGATATATTGGTCACAAAAAGAGACCACGAAGAGTGAACTCTGTGTCCCTACTGACTCATGTAGAAAGGCTGCACCCGTCTTTGATGCCCACGTTTCTGATGTCTTTGCCCCTGCATTTGGGTTGAACGCGCCCATTCGGAGGTTCCTTGCAGCACCCAATGTACCTGTGGAGTACCCTCTGCCCGTTGACAAACCACCAGAGGTGGGTCACCTTGAGTCCACTTTTCATCAAGGCCTCCGGGAAGAGCCTGGAGGATCGTCCGGAGAACGCTCTCGAGAGGGGGGAGTAATGTCAGGGTCGCCTAGACCTCCTGCCTAGCCATAGCTTCCTTGTCCACTGGGTGTGCTGCTGCCTTCTGTTGGCTCTGGGTTCCTCTGTCTGTCTGTCTTCTTGTTGCTCCTGTCTCTATCCTTATAGCTTGCTTCCTGTCTGTTGGTTTTGCCTTTGCTTGATGTCAGACTCCTTCAGTATTGCTCATGCCTCTGATTCCTGAGCTGTTCCCGTACCTGTACCTGTATTTGAGTCTGTTCACAGTAAAAGCCCTTGCTGGTAATCTGGCTTGTCCCTGTTTGTTCCTGTTCTCAGTCCCTGCCCCCAGACCTGTCCTTGCTCCCCTGTCCTGTTCCAGTCTCCTCGTTGCCGACCTCTGCTTGTTACCTGACTTCGCTACCTGCCGCCTGCCTCGGACCCCTGCGTGTTACCTGACTTCGCTACCTGCCGCCTGCCTCGGACCCCTGCTTGTTACCTGACTTGGCTACCTGCCGCCTGCCTCGGACCTCTGCTTGTGACCCCTACTACGCTCATGCTTTTCCGGCCACTGAGATCCTACCCGCCACAGGAGTCTCCCGTGACAATGATATACGCAGAATACTCACCTTTATTTTAATAATATTATTTTGATATACTTCACCATTTGCGTTTTGCTCTTTTTTTCTTGTTTTTATCTTCTAGTGCCTGTATGCGCCTGCGTTGGTGCGTGGCGTAGCGTCACTGCAGTGCCTCCAAGGGATGTCTGTGGCTGGGCTATTCTTCCGGCGTCCCGCGTTGCTAGGTGACCCGCTTGATACCGTCCCGGCATTCTGAAATGAGCCGCAGCGGCACTAGACAGGGGGTTAAATGCACTCACCAGGGAGTTAAATGCACTCGCCCCGGGCGTTCGGAGAGCTGCATTTATCGAACACTGCTCATCATTATGGGATATGGACCTAAGAGAGGCGTCGCGAATATGACTAATAATGCCCAAAGAGTTAGTAGTAAGGTTGGTAGAGATAAGCACACGAGTACTCTAGCGCTACTCAATATGTATGCTGCACCAACACCATCATTTCTGTAGGGTTCAGGATAAAGTAATGTAAGCACCTACTATAGTTATTGAGCAAAGGCTCATAAGCAGGAATGTAGTGTGGATTAATAAATAGGGTCATTGCCATATGCCCAGTTTGAATATGGTACATATATAAGTAAGAAAAAAGGAGCACTGCAAAAAGGAGAACTGGAGGCAAAGGTAGAAAAATAACAAAAGATTTATTGAGGGATATAGCCTAAATTAAAAAGAAACCTCTGACATGTTTCTCGCCATGGGCGCTTTATCAAAGAGTGGTTTCATGAGTCTACAGCGTGGCTCTTTATAGGTGCTGCCCCACTGGAAACCCTGCCTACCTATATCTTAGGTAAAAAAGCCCACAGGGAACAAAACAGTCCAGGGGAAAATGTAACCTAGGAAAGAAGGCAGTGTGGGAGAAATCTAACAAAAAGACACAATAAAAATACAATAACCAAAACCTTAAATAGACTCACAAGGACAATAAAAATAAAAAGATGAATAACATGAAAATAAAAAATGGATGGTTGTAGAAAAAGACATTATATTTAATTAATTTATTTAACTTTAACACTAAAGTAATATAATCATATAATAATATAAATATAACAAACTCAACAACTACCAAATCAAAAAACAATATACAGTACATCTTGATAAAGGGAATAATACACAGCAAATAAGTAGATATGAGTAAAAGAACCTTACTCAGAGAAATTTGCAACAATAAAGATATAATACAACTCATCAAAAGTAACTGGAAAGAGACACACATGTATCTCAACAATAGAAACAAATGTATATTAAAAACATAGGGGGCTATGCACTAAGCTTCGAGCTTTTGCGCTGGCCTGAAAAAAATTAGCACGTCCGATAAAAAATGAAGCCGGCGGCGCGATTCACTAAGGCCCTCAGCCCATTTTCTATCGGACGTGCCCAAAACTGGCTTATCGTGCGTGCAATGTATTTTCCCTCTGCTAGCGCACTGAAACTTCCCGTACGCTAGATGCATGTAACATTTGCATGGAGATTTGCCATCTCCATGCAAGGCTGTTACAGGCGATCGTACACTAAATAAATACATTTTAATTATAGTGTACATGAGCAGGGGGTCTCCTGAGCTGAACCACATTGGTTTCAGGTCTGAGGACCCCCTACTTCAGGAGATACAGGCCCCATTATGGGGTGCCGGTATCCCCTGCACTTCAAAGCTTCCGCATCACGTGACCGGGTTATTTACATTCTGCAGGGGATACTGACACCTCATAAAGGGGCCTGTATCTCCTGAAGTAGGGGGTCCCCGAGGCTGAAACCAATGCGGTTCAGCTCATGAGATCCCCTACACATCTACACTACTGTCAAAACACACATAACAATAAACAATAATTCCTTACCGTAGCGCTATCTGCTATGGTAATGAAGCTGCATTAATGTACATTTTAATAATAGTGTGCGGGAGCAGGGGGTCCCCTGAGCTGAACCGCATTGATTTCTGCCTCAGAGACCCCCTGCTTCCCGAGTTACAGTTTGGGGCATCGGAGGCCAGTGTCGCCGCCATCTTTATAGCTTCCAAGATGTGACGTGGGCTCTATAAAGATGGCGGCGACACTGGCCTCCGATGCCCCAAACCGGGGCCTGTAACTCGGAAGCAGGGGGTCCCTGAGGCAGAAATCAATGTGGTTCAGCTCAGGGGACCCCCTGCTCCCGCACACTATTAATAAAAATACATGAAAGCAGCTTCATTACCTTAGCGGCTAACCGCTAAGGCAATGAAGGGGTTAAGGCACAATAGCATGTTTATTGGGGACAATTGCCCCCAATAAACGTAGCAATATACAACACTTATCCCCCCCGCCCCCTAACACATACAATACAGCAATGGGCAAAATAACTATTATCCACATATAGATAATAATGCATTTGCCCATTTTATATACATATAAATTACAATAAATACAGTCAATACATATTACACTTACCTTTTACAGGCACCCACGATGAAGGCCGTCTTCATCCTAATCTTTATCCTGCCATGCCCCTCCGATGCTGCAAAACATACATAAGAATAAAAACAGCCAATGTAATCTGATTGGCTCAAGTTGACCATGTGACAGAGGCTTTGCTTCAGCCAATCAGAATTGGGATGGAGTTCCCACGCTCTGATTGGCTACCGTACCATGTGTCGCTGGCCATCTTTGTTTTGATGACGTCATCTTAAAGGCAATTGAAACTCAGCCATTTTGATTGGCTGGCGTCATTGCCTTTAAATGACGTCATCTTTTTTTTTTTTCCCGGCCAAATCACATGTTTTTCATGGCCCAATCAGGACCGTGGGAAACATTTGACCAAAATGTGACGTCATAGGCCTATAAAAGCCTATGTCGCCTCTTTTTTAAGCCTGTCGCCGAGGAGGGAACACCTCCCCTCCTAAGAAGAGAAGAAGGGCGTGGCAGAAGAAGATGGAAAAGACGGAAGAAGACAGAGAAGACCCCAAAGAAGAAAAGAAGACCCCAAGACAGACGGGAAGGATTACAAATAGAAGAAGACACCGTTATGGATTGTAAGGGTTTTTTTATTTTATGGTTACCTGTGGATTGGTTCCAGTGCTTCTGGGTCGCCTGGATTTCGGTGAGTGGGCATCTAATGGTAAGTAAACAAAAGAAAAGTTTATTATTTTTACTTCTATAGGTTTTTTTGATTTTTGATTCATGTCTTTTATTTTTTCAGTCCCATTTAATGCCCGTGAATGTATCTATGTATATACATACATTCGCGGACACTGAATGGGTGTATTCTATGTGATTTTTGTATGTAAATGCATTGTTTTTTATGCTCTATTATTGCCCCTGTATGTTATGTATATCTATCTGTCTGGATAGACATACAGGGATAATAATTGATTGTTTTGCTAATGTTTATGTTCTTTTCATGTATGGCTAATGTATTTATCAGCTTTATTTAGACATTGGTGTGAATAATGTAATTTGTATTTAGTTACAGGTTATTTTGAATGGCTTCTTTCTGGTAGTTAGATTAGAATGATGGTGGTTACTTTCAATTTGAATTCTTTTGGCAATGGTTTGGCTTTAGGAATTGAATAGGGAATTGTATAATGGATTTGTATTGTATTGTAATTGTTTTAGGAAATGGATTAATTGATTGATGGTAATTGTATTGATGTTGCTTAGTTACTATTTGATTTTCATGATGGCATTGGTGGTTAGGGGACATTGTTCATAGTGTATTTTATTGTTACATATATTTTGCATAGTGTTACATGATGCACAGATTAATTGCATCATGTACACACTCAATGCAATTGTGTGACATTTCATATACATTTGTGTAGCTGCTGGTTTGTTGGTTTATATTTACAATTGATGCTGGATTTATTGTAACATGCAATGTGGTGATTTTAAGATTAATTATTAATGTTTTGATTTATGCATGTTTTATGTGTTTCATAATGGGCAAATAATCTATTATCCATATCTGGATAATAGTTATTTTGCACATTATTGTACTGTATGTGTTGGGGGGGGGGATTGATGTATTGAATGTATAAGTCCGGTTTATTCTTTTTACATACAGGGTTGGTTCCTTTGGTCTGCGAGAGACCTCTGGAGACCACCTGAGGTATCCTCGGGCTTCTCACGGGTACCAGGCTGCGTGGTCCACGGGGGACACCTGCAGGGAAGAACCGGTGGCCCCACATCTGTGGGGGTACCGCGGACCCGTAGGGACCACCTGTGGGTCGCCAGACCCCCATGGGAACCACCCGAGGCCCCTCAGACACCTGTGGGTCTGACCCAGGGCCCAACAGACATCCGCGGGCCTACCGTGGGGACCCCATTGTGGCCCACGGTGACCCGTGGAGACCACCTGGCCATGGCACCTGGCGGGACCCACCAACAGGCCTCCAGACCCTGTGTGAAACATGATTCTGGTAACCTGTAGGTCTGTGAGGTGACCCGTCAGGCCCACCGGGGCAGAGGGGCAGAGAGAGAGAGAGCAGAGAGACAGAGAGCGGCAGAGAGAGATAGAGAGAGGTACAGGCAGAGAGGCATGGGCAGAGATAGAGGCAGGGGCAGAGAGAGAGAGGCAGGGGCAGAGAGAGAGGGGCAGAGAAAGAGGGGAAGAAAGAGAAGGAGCTGAGAGATAGGTGGCAGAGAGAGAGAGGGGGCAGAGAGAGAGATGGGCAGAGAGAAAGAGAGGGGCAGAGAAAGAGGGGCAGAGAGACAGAGAGAGGCACAGGCAGAGAGGCACAGGCAGAGAGAGAGGCAGGGGCAGAGAGAGAGAGAGAGGCAGGGGCAGAGAGAGAGGGGCAGAGAGAGAAAGAGAGAAGGGCACTATAACTATTACCCATATATGGATAATAGCTAATTTGCCCATTATAAATCAAACATTAGCCAACCAGCATAAATAAAGTAAATACAACTTTCCACTTACCCCTGCCTTCATGAAGGGCATCCTTGTCGGCATACTGCAGGTCCATGTCCTCTTTTGCCAGCAAGAGTACATAAAAATACACAATCTAATGGCCCCTAAACCCTTTATTACCGTAGCAATTAATAACCGCTATAGTAATTAAGGTGTTAACCTGCCCTCACCCGCTACCCACCCAGGAGGCCTACCCACCCACCCCGGCCCCACTATACCCACCGTCTACCCATTGATTGGCACAGTGGTAAATAATATCCATATAATATGGGTGTCACGGGAAACCAGGACCTTAACAAATTTATACCTGGATCATTCATTAGGCAAAACACAGGAGTGGAATAAAATGAGGTTTATTCAGGTAAACCCACATACACACAGTGAAATACAAAGATACAGGAAATATACACACTTAATGGGGCACTGGGGGTGAAATCTGGGCTAAAATAGGTGCAGGGTGCCTGCTTCGGAAGTCTTACCCTGCTCGGAATATCCACCCGGGCTTCCGGGTCCTCTTTTTGGCTAGAAGCTCTAGTCGCTACATTCTAAAACATGCATTCTACATGCTACATTCTAAAACGAGAACTTGGACCTCGCGTCTGACTTTGCCTCAGCTAGGCAGGCTTTCTTAGCTCTAAAAGCGAAGTCGGTTGCTCTGCTATTCGTAACGAAGCAAATTTGAAAAGCCCGCCTTTGCATCACCAGCCCAAGTCAAAGGATCATCTGGTTCTCTGACTGTGTTACGCCGGTGCTGCCCGCAGACCAGACCCGTCCCTTCTACTGAGGCGAGGAACGTATATGGGCACGCACCCGCAGCAAAAGGATCATGTCCGGAGTGTGGTGTATTAGGCGTTGCCAGGCCAGGTGATGTTAGCTAGCAATACTTGCCGGTACCGGTGAAGAAGTGCCGTCGTCGTTGCCGTTTTAGCCAAGGTCAGGGATTGGAGAATTCCGGAAGGTCGTTGTCCAAGCAGGGGTCGAGAGCCAGAGATAGACATACGCCAAGCCAAGTCGTAACCTAAGAGAGAGAATGCCAGAGTAGTAATCCTAGTGGAAACTATGTCGAGCAACGAGTGAGAGGGAGGACAGGCATTATAAAGTGCGGCTGACCAATCAGAGGTGGAGGCAGACCTGGAGGAGTGCGTGGAGCTATCCTGGATAGGTCCACTTGATTGGCAGGCAGGTGAGGACTCTTATTCTTGCAGGAGATCCTATTAGTCTGTTGGGGGCGTGGTTTCACTGCCAGAGCAGTGAATAAATTATCTTCACCCGGCGCACGCTGTTCACGCGCGCGGCCAGAACACATGGCAGCCGCATGGGAGAGGTGAGAGACAGCAGGAACAAGAGACCACCGGGGACGGCGGGGAACCCCCAGAGCAGCAGGAGGTAAGTGGCACCAGCGAGGGGCACGCACTTTGGCAGCGGGGGTTAACGAAGGTGAGGAGGGACCAGGGCGCGGGCGCCGCGATCCCAGACTCCTCACAGACTGGTGCTTCTCCTTATATACATTCCGCTCTTCTATGTTCAGCATGGAAGTAGGAGGAGCGACCAATCAGAGTGTGGAAATTCCTACCCGCAGCCAATAGGAACAGGGGCTCGTCCTTTGGCTGACGTCAATGGAGGGGGCGTGCCAATATGGCTCAGGATGCCCAGTGGGCGGGACATATAAATTGACCAATGAGAAACGCACCGACATTCTGCCGATTCCCCCAGTCAACCCATTGCCACCTTCTGGGTAGGCTCCACTGAACCTGGGAGACCAGAGTGTCCTCTTCTTAGGGGGTCTCTGTTCTCCGGATTCAGTACTCCACCCTGCCCCGGGCACTTAGCACCCCGACACCTCTAAACATCCCATCTTCCTTATGAACTACGATGTCATCCAGACTTCCTGGCACCTTTGTATATGCCCGGGCTGGATGAATAGACATTTATAGTAAAAGCACAAACCATCATCAAACATATTTTAATAAATGTTTTAACTTCGGGAGACCCATATCTATGAGGGACAAGGATCTGGGATATCTGTGCTCGAAAACCAGGAGTTTGGGGGACACTGGGCAGCCCCGGTGTAATTCCACTTGCGTACCAGCAAATAGTGTCTGCACGTCGGGGAGAATTAGGGGACTACCGGTATCTTTAACACAAAATACACCATGATAAAATAAATACACAAGAACCTAAACACCCCACCAATAAAATAACTAAATAGCCTAATAGTACACATCACTAAAATATATTGTAGCCCCGGTAAGAAATGGGGGCTATATATCTTTTTCCTACTGGTGTAAGTCCTGCTAAGGGCAGGCCGCCAGTAGTTATCATGGGTTTCCCCCGCTTCAAGTCCTGCCGTGATTGGTGGAGGTAGGCCCCCTGACTCTGTGTGCAGGCATGAGACACAGGGGAGGGTCTGCTGACATCATGAGGGGTGGGGCTGGCTAAACTTAGTCCTGCCTGTTCCTGTAACTGACAAGCAGTTCTGTCCTGGTAGCAGAGAGTGCTGGAGTGTCTGACCTGAGAGGTCATGATGAGAGTGGCATCTGTGCTTGGAGAGGAGGCAGAAGACCAGCCTGTTTAGAGCTGATAAGACTATAGGTGGTGGACCAATGCCCCTCACCCTGCTCAGGAGGTGAGGGGGGAATCTTGCCTCACCCAGAGGGTATACCCTTGGGGTGGGTGTCGGGGTATTGAAGCCCCATGCAGCCCATCCTGCAGGGGTACAGCCTGGAGGAGAAGGAGAGAAGGACAAGACCCTGTACACTGCATATGAACTGCTGCTGTGCATGAACTGCTGCTGGGTGCTGTTACAAGGACAATAAAGAGACATTGCTGCTTTTATCAAAGACTGTGTGTGAGACTGAAATCTCTCGCCCTGAGACCAGGGCATCTCTGGGAGGATTTCACCTTATCCCTTAAGGCTCGCCAGAGATGGAGGCGCTGCACCACCATTGCTAGACAAGATGGAGGCATATACCCCAGAAGCCTGTCCCTGTTATCCCCTATACCACCGCGGGAGACTCAGGCCCTCCTGTTCCTCACAGGTACTCACCACCCAGATACATGTAACCAGCCCTCACTACACCCTAGAGGTCCAGTCTGCGACCAGGGGGGGGGGGAACATGGGTTACAGTATCAATCACCAAAACAGCTAAATAATTAACATAACAATACACTTAAATAAACACCTATCCAAGAAATAAAACCCCTAGCCAACAAATCAATTAAATAAACAAAACCACTAGCCAACAAGACAATTAATTTAAAATGCTATCCAATCCTAAAATGTTCTAAAAACAAGCCATTAAAATTCCAAACAATTTAATCAAAACAATAAACAGAAATAGAAAAAATAACAATCAATTGAAAACAAGCATTTGCCTAAAGGGGCACAGACTAATACATTAGCAGTCAATGGGCAATCACAAACATAAAAATAAATAAATACAATAAAAAAACTTGAAAAAAGACATTTACATACAATATTTTACTTATCTTTAGAAGTCTTCACCCTCCGAATCCCGGCGTATCTGCAAGCTCTCGACCCGCAACGTCATCACCCGCAATCTGTCTCTATCCTCCTTGAAGAGCAGCATCAGGTAGAAAAAAAATCTTCTTTCTTTGATCTTCTGTCACCTTCTTCTATCTTCATCTGTCATTCTTTTCTTCTTTTCTTTAATCTTCTTTCTTCTTTTTTTGTAATCCAATAGAGCCTCATGGTAAATCCAGCAACAGAAGTTGCCTCAACGTCTTCTTGAGCAAAAATGAGACGGAACAGGCCTTATATAGGGCCTGTAACGTCACATTTTAGGGTCAGATGGTACAGCTCCAATCCGTTTGGATGTACCCACCTCCTTTTTTTTTTTTTTAAAGGATGTGACGTCATCTTCAAGGGAGGTACATCACCTCCTTAAAACCACATAGCTATATCACATGGTATTACAGCAAATGGGATTGAAGAAAATCCCATTGGTTCCTGTACCATATGAAATGTCACATTAGTTAAAAAGGATGTGACATCACTTTAAGGGATGATGTCACATCCTTTAAACTAATGTAACATATCCCCATGGTATGTGAACGATTGGGATTGTCTTCAATCCCATTGGCTGTAATACCATGTGATATAGCCATCCTTAAAAAAAAAGAGGTGGGCATATGGTACAGCGTTTAATTAGATTGGAGCTGTACCATCTGACCCTAAAATGTGATGTCACAGGCCTTATTTAAGGTCTGTTCCATCTCATCTTAGCTCAAGAAGACGTCGAGGCAACTTCCGTTGCTGGATTTAACATGGAGTTAACTATTGAAGTACAAAAAAAGAAGATAGAAGATTGAAGAAAAGAAGAAAAGAATGACAGATGAAGATAGAAGATGGAAGAAAGAAGTTTTTTTTTACCTGATGCTGTTTTTCAAGGTGGATGGAGTCAGATTGCAGAGGATGATTTTGCGGGTCGAGAGCTTCCTGTAACACCTGAATTCGGAGGGTGAAGAAGTCTAAAGGTAAGATAAATATTGAATGTATGTAAATGTCTTTTTTCAGGGTTTTTTTATTGTATTTGTTTATTTTTATGCTTCTCATTCCCATTGACTGCCAATGTATTCATCTGTGCCCCTTTAAGGTACAGATAAATACAGTGGCAGGCAATGCTTTTTTTGGCAAATGCTTGTTTTGTATTGATTGGTATTTTTTGTATTTCTGTTTATTGTTTTGATGAAATTGTTTTGAATTTGGATGGATTTTCTTTAGTACATTTGTTAATTGGCTAGCGGGTTTAATTAATGTACAGGCATACCCCGCTTTAAGGAAACTCACTTTAAGTACACTCGTGAGTAAGTACATATCGCCCAATAGTCAAACGGCAGCTCACGCATGTGCCTGTCAGCACATCCTGAACAGCAATACCAGCACCCTACCTGCACCAAAGCTGTGCGCAAGCAGGGAGACTATAGAGCCTGTTACACATGTGTTATTTACATCAGTTATGCAGGTATATGACGATTGCAGTACAGTACATGCATTGTAAAGTGGAAAAAGGGAGTGCTTCACTTTAAGTACATTTTCAGTTTACATACATGCTCCGGTCCCATTGCGTACGTTAATGCGGGGTATGCCTGTATTGTTTTGTAGGCTAGTGTTATTTATTTCATTGATTTGTTGGCTAGTGCTTTTATTTCTTGAATTGATTTGTTGACCAGTTTTTTTATTTGTTTACTAGTGCTTATCGAGGCTTACAGAATAACAGTATGCATTTTGAGCGAAAAGGCCTCGATAAGTGGGTTATGAAGGCTTATAGAATAGGGCCCTAAGACTTGCCACATCTGTATAAAGAGCTTTTTAAAAGTTCACAATGGGATAAGTATGAAGTTAGAATTGAAAATATTAGAGACTTTTTGGTTTGGCCTTTGCTTACCTCTGTTCGGGATTCATTCTCTCTCTTTTTTTTTAATCTTTGTGGATAGAATAATGAGTAAGCACAGAAGAATGCTGTGATTTCAGAAATGAGGAAAAAAATGCATTTTTTTTTTAGTTTAGGGAAAATATCAAGAATTAGTGCTTCATATTTAAACACCTTATAGCTCATTTGAACCCTAAGGTATCTAATAACATAGCACCGCTTAGTAAATATGGGCCGTGAATTATGAGTTATTGCATTGGGCTATGTTGTGGTATCTCTGTGGCCAAATGTCATGTGCAACAAACACAAGTGCAGCGTTCATGTTTCCAAGTCAGAACAATTAAATCAGAAATAGAAGGATATCGGTGCAGTTTATTGTTAAATGTGTTATATCTCTGGAAAGGTGCCAAAAACATAACTATTTTAGGTGTACAGCTTACTAAGCCATAAGTTTGGGTGCCTCGTGGGTGGGAAAAAAACCATCTTACCATGGCTGTGCCATCCATGTAAGAGCAAAGTCCAGAACAGACCAATGCAAACGCCTATCCTGGTGTGCATACAGATGCAGTATATTTATATTGAAAGAGTTAATGTCTGGACAAAAAGTTGGGGATTTTTCATGTACTGTATATACTCCCTAATAAATAAATGTGAATTTACTTTGGTGCGACCTACAGTATGCTGTGCTTTTACAGAATATGGTTAAAAAGAGAAATAACAGACTTTTTTTATGCATTGCCAGTGTAACTCCTGCTTTAAATGCATTCATTTTGGCACCATAAATTACATACACATATGCACTATGATTGGAATCTTTTTCTTTCCCAAAATACTTCTTACTTCATATTGCATACTTTGAATGAAACATTCATTGCAGCTAACCAGATGTGAAATGTTACAGCCTCTGCCCGCAACTTGGAATTGTCAAACATCAGTTCAACTTTTTCCTCCATTTAGCTGTCAAATTCATTAGTTCCCATTCCCTCTTATCCAAAAGTGAAAGAGCAATTAGCACTGACCTGTAAGAATAATTGCCCGTGCCCTTCTTGTTTGTCCTTGCCATTGGAAACACTTACTTTTGTCTGTGAGCAATAAGTCAGGCTAAAGACCGCTATTTGTAGGTCTCTTCCTTCACCTTCAATCTCCTCATTGATGCTGATTGTTCATTTTTGTATTTTACATGTTTTTATGTTCTATGCAAAGCAGACATTAATGAAAATGTCCATAACATGATTTTGACATAGGCCAGATTTTCTATTTGCTATTATGTCATCGTTCTGCTGTACTTCTGTGTCACCTTTCTTAGTGCCTCATCAGTCTGTTTGCCATACTGTACACTATCAGGTCGCTATTCCAATGAATGTAGCTAAAATCTACCCAAGCAAGGGGAGACAGCTTCACAGCATATCATATAGAGAGAAAAAAATCTAAATCTCAAATTCAGAGCCATAAAGTGTATGCAAATTTTTTTTTTAAATAACCGCTGATATATGTGTAGCCTGGAGCTCCCGTGGCTCCTGGAGACCCCCCTCCCTGATTGTCGCGGGTGCCGGCAGGGCCAGCGACGGACCCGACGGCTGCTTCCAAGGGTGGGGGCCGGAGCAGGGAGCAGCGCGTCTTCCCCTGCATGCGGCCGGTTGCCGGGGACGCGATCGGGCCATTGCTAGGGCCGCGATTGCGTCGCTAGGGTCCCGGCGGCTCGCGGAGCAGGGAGACGCCATTGCCATTGCGACGTGTGGTGCGCATGCGCAAGGGCTAGGAGCACCGGGAGGCCACCAGATAGCTCGCGCATGCGCAGATAGGAGCCCGCGAAACCCTTGCCTACCAGGGAAGGCTCTGAGCAGGGACTATGAGTCCCATGAGCCTCTGCGTGCCCCACGTGATGCCAGGGAGCCAATAGGGCTTAAGATGTTCCTGGAGAGAGATACATTTCGTGCGCTGAGGCCACGTTAGTCAGTTGGAGCCAGGGAGCTGTGAGGGAAGGAAGGGTGCGGGGAGCGAGCGCAGCTCCTGCACCCAGATAGGTACCCACATCCCAGGTAGGCCCCAACTCCCCACCAGGTTAGTGGGTAATTGAATAGGGACGGCCCAAGATAGGGACGCTGCCCTTAGTGTTAGTGTGCTGTCTTGTCAGGGTCACGGCTGTTAGTGCCGTGAGGTCTGACAGGCAGGCACAGTGTTGCGCAGCACGTTGGCTGCCAGCATCCAGTGGGTCACAGCTTGTTGCTGCAGGCGCTGGGATCAGTTAAGTAATAGTCAGGACTGGGAAGAGTTAGGGGAGTGGGGCAGGTTATTAACCCCTGTAGGCCCCTAGGGGTTTCCCCTTAAGCCATCAAGGTTGCTGTGCTGTAGGGACGGCCTATAGTACAGTATTGTCCATGTAGTTATACGAGTCAGTTAGGGACTCAGCGGGCGCTGCCCTCCGTGCATTGAGGTGGGCGCAGTTCATCGTTGCGGCTGCAGCAGTCCTTCGGGTGGGATCGCCCTGGAGGTGGTTCCGGTGTTCTTCGTTCGCCAGATCCTTTGTGAAGCCAGTTGCTGATCCGAGCACAGGAGTGCTCGGGCAGGTACTTTATGTCAACAAGTGCACCAACGGGCCCTTAGTTTAATAGTGACTGCGCAGTCACCCATATTCTCTCTGCAAGAGTGTGGGGCATTGGGTGGGGATTCCATGGACACTGGGTGGGATCACTTGGTGTTGGGGAAGCGTCCTGCTCGACGCCGCAGTCAGTGTCTCCTCCCGAGAGGGACGCCCGTTATTCAGTTTATGGTATTTGTGTTGTATGCTGTTTCTTATGTTCCCAAGTAAACGTTCTTAGTTACTATACAAATAGGTGTGCGAGTTACTTGTATGTGTCCTGCGAGGAACCACTCCCCCTATGGTGGGAGCCATCGCAGGTGGAGGCGCTGCACCGAGTACGCGGTTACTCATAGTATCATATAATTGCCCCAGGTTCCCCGTGGCGTAAGCTCAGCCCTCCTGTGAGCCAACAGGTAAAGCACCACACGCAGGTAACACTGTATGTTCTCCGCACCCACACTATAATATGCGATTGGGTGGAGGAATACCCGTTACATATGCCCAGATTAATCAAGGAATATAGTGGTCGTAGATCTCTGATTTACATTAGTCTGTGGAAAATATTGCAGCGTGTCAATGCACTAAGGCAGGAGTGCGCCAACTGGGGGGGCGGCACTTACAGAGTCCCCGCGCTCTTCCCCAAAGCATTTAAATTTCGGGGGATCGCGCAATGCCTCTGTAAATTCCCTTACCTGATTTCCAGCGGCTTCTGGTGATGTGTCGCCATGGCAACGCATTGTCAAATGACACAGCGGGGTCACATGACGTTGCATTGCAACATGACGTCAGAAACGCCGGTGACAAGGTAAGGGAGGGGAGTGAGCAGGGTTGGCGCAGACTAAAATGTGCATGCACCCCTGCACTACGGAGAAGAATATATGTTACATAAAGTAAAATTAATTGAATTGATAATGTTGAATTTATAGAATTAGGTTTCTAACAGATTCACAGCACAACACATAATATAGTGCTGGACAATTCTTTCACAAACTTTATCCATTCTAGATGTAAGTATAGTAAAACTTCTTATTTACATTGTTTGCATGTATTAGTTTTATTTAAAAAATAGAGTGCAGACATATTTATCTTTAAACAAGGTGCCAACATCCAACATATTCATGGCTTTCTACAAATTATTTTTTCTTTTTTTAACGGAATTCATAATAAATAAAGAGAGACAATACAGAGAGAAGTAACGCTGCGAGGACAATACAGAGAGAAGTAATGCTGCAATCTTTTGCAGCAGGAGAAGAAAAGGAAAAGAAAATCACAGATCTTAATCAAATACATTTAATGCATCACCTACTGAGTGAATACTGTTAGTTTTGCAACAAGTGTGGTTATTGGCATACATTTACAATAGCATGTTTTTAGCTGAACTGCAACGTAAAGGTGAGAACGTGGTTTAGTGCAATTAGGTAACAAACTGCAAACCATTGAGCTATTTATTAAGTTCATATCAACTATGTGCTGAGAGGTATTTTATATTACATCTCTATGCATCAATTGATCTTAGTACCTTCCTTTACTACTGGTGACTTTTTCCATTGTATGCCAGTGAGCAATTGAAATAATTAAGTTAGTTGCTTGACACAATCATATAGCTGGCCTCCATGGTTACTATTTCAGCTTTGTGGACCAATCCCTCCCAGTGCAGTGTCCCTAAAGGAAAATCCCTTCATGACCCCTATGCCCTTATACGAATATGACCCTGATGCAATGGCCTTTCCCCCAGGAAAATCCCTTTGTGTTGCCAAAAGCCATTGCCATACCCATGATGTAAAGAAATAGCCACATTTTACTTGCCCACTGCTAGTCTATGTTCTGTAATAGTGAGGAACACTGATCTGGACATATGTACTGTATCATATATTTTTATATCTGGGGTATAGTGCATCTCCCTTAATGTGCAGTAAACATCTCTGGATAACGTCTGCTGATTAAAAAGCTTCTGACATTTAACTCAGGTAAAAGGAAACAAATAAAAGTTTGGTGCGCAATTTAACAAATAGCTAAATTGCTATATGTATGATCATGTACGTAAAACAGATTTTATACTACCTACAGTAATCAGACCCAGATTTAGTTGCACAATCCTTTCAATAAATGCAAACGTAACCTCTTTAGTGCCGGAGGTTCTTGCCAGCCCTGTGGCCACAGAACCTCCGGCACTGCATGATCACATGGTCGCTCCTGAGCTCGCAGACGATCACTTCCTTCTCCCGGTGATGTAAACAGAAGAGAAGATTCCTCCCCTTTTGTTTAATTTGTGGTTGGCGCTCCTGTGCAGCGCTGATCATGAACGCCCAATACAAAATGAGCAAAACCCGATGGCCTCGAAGGTGCTGCCATCATGACCTATATTGTGTCTACTGGGCACTGAAGGGATTAGCAATCATGTTGTTAGTACTTCTTTTCAAAATACCCTGCCTAAACCAATGACTATTGCAAATAAAATAACAATTAAATACTGTACATAGTAAAAAATAAATAAAAGCTGGATTCCCTGAATGTGAAATAATTTGGAATACAAGTAAAATGAACATCTAACCTAGCTGAAAATATAATTTATTGTATCACAGCATTAGTGTTTTTTTAAGTTGATACTGAATTCGACTCTGTAAGCATATTAGAGAATAAACTGTTTCATGGTGACACCCATCTCACGTTACTCATAGAAAGGCTGTAAAAAGCACAATGAGTCATTTCTGGTCATACATTTGGCATGTAACGGGCTCTATTAAAAATGTATTTATTTATGCTGATGGCAAGAGTAGCTCCCTTTCTGCAATGGGTGTGTGTTAATTTAGCTTTTACTAAGATATTGGAGCAGAAATGAAATGTATGCACACTTTTCGATATGCAGTATACATTATCCTAATCAATTAGATGATAACTTTTCAATGTTCATGTTTTGTAGACTTTACCTCTAAAGTGCTTAAGATGCTTTTAACACTTATCAGTGCACTGATAATACATCAAAGGAGTGTAGCCGAAATACGAGAAGCAAATCTAAAATGCCTTAGTCACTAGGTGACAAAAAGTGAATACATACAGTGTGTAATGTGTATATGTGTATATATATATATATATATATATATATATATATATATATATATATATATATATATATATATATATATATATATATATATATATATATATACACATATACACATTATATATATATATATATGTAGAGGTATCGGTACCATGTTAGCCGAGCTTTATTAATCAAAAATGAATAGACGATACCATTCTGTGGCTAACGAAATGCTTTTATTTAGCGAGCTTTCGATAAAAACTGGACCGGTACATCGAAAGCTTTAGACACAGAGCCAAAACCACCATCCTGGACAAAATAAGGAAACAAACGTATAATCTGGCACTTATCGAGAGGAGAGCCATAGAATCGCTAAAGGCCAACCACAACATAACAATCAAACCTGCGGACAAGGGAGGAGCAGTGGTCATAATGAACACCACAGACAACTCTCTGATGCAAAGTATTACACTAAACTGCAGGAGGATCCAACCAAAAAAATACATGAGAGAACTCAGCAGGATCATCAAAACACTCCCGATCCACACATGAAAACAAATGCTAGACCTGATACCAGCTAACCCAAAACCTGGCACATTCTACATGCTCTCTAAAATTCACAAAGAGGGTAACCCTGGGCGCCCTATTATCTCTGGATCTGGCACACTGACTGAGAACATTTCTGGCTGGGTGGAAGGCATTCTAAAACCACTTGTCAGGAACACACCCAGCTATATCCAGGACACCACCGACCTGCTCAACAAACTGAATGCCATTGGCACCCTCCCAACAGGAACATTACTAGCAGCCATGGATGTAGAGTCACTTTACACTAACATCCACCACAAAGATGGGATTTCAGCCTGCAGATACTTTCTGGGACCGCAGGAGCCACTCACAGAGACAGTGACTAAATGCATCGGATTTATTCTGACCCATAACTGCTTCACATTTGGAAATGACACATACCTCCAGACAACCAGGACCGCTATGGGCAATCGGATGGTGCCACAGTACGCCAATCTGTTCTGCGCAAAACTTGAAAGTGACTTTCTTTCCACCTGTCACTTGAAAACCCTTACATACCTTTGCTACATCGATTACATCCTCCTAATTTGGACCTCTGGTGGACAGGACCTGCTACAGTTCCATGAAAACTTCAATACGTTCCACCCTACCATCAACCTCAAACTCACCTATTCCCCAGACGAAGTATACTTCCTAGACACCACCATTACTATAAAGAACAACCAGCTACAGACTTCTGTATACCGCAAACCTACAGACAGAGCCAGCTATTTGAGGGACAAAAGCTTCCACCCCACACACACTAAGCATGCAGCCATCTACAGTCAAGCCATACGATACAACCGGATATGCTCTGACACAGCAGACAGAGGCCAGTGGATTAAAGCCTTGAGATCAGATTTCATAAACCGTGGATATAACCACAGAATTGTAGACCAGCAAATCCACAAAGCCACCAGAATACCAAGAAGTGATCTCCTTGAATACAGACAGAAAGAGACAAGAGACAGGGTACCTTTGGTGGTCACATATAACCCACACCTAGAAGACCTACGCAAGTTCACCAGGGAACTACAACCCATTCTCCAGGAAGATACAAGACTGCAACAGGTCTTCCCTGAAATACCCTTATTATCATACAGACAACCTCATAATCTCAAGAAAATGATGGTGAGGAGTAAAGTATTCAACAGTACAACTAAATGCAGGACAAGACCATGCCAGGACACAAGATGCAAAACCTGCTCAATTCTCCACACAGCGGGCACAATACAAATACCACACAGGAATCTGGAGTACAAAATCAGAGGAAGGTTCACCTGTTCCTCCAGCAATGTCGTGTACCTCATCATGTGCATGAAATGCCCAGGGGGCTGCTACTGTATAGGTAAGACGGCACAGGGGCTAAACAAGAGAATGAATCTGCAATGCCACAGCATCACAAGCGGAACAAGAGATAGTCCTGTTGGCGAACATTTCTCTGACTTTGACCACAAGATGATTGATCTTAAGGTGGCCATACTCAAAGGCAATCTTAGAACACCGAAAGAGAGACATTTGCATGAATACAAATTTATGCAACTGTTCGGGACACTAGCGATGGCCTAAACCGAGACTCAAGTGTTATAGTCACTACTGACATCAGAGAACTCTCTTCCCATAAGTGCTAAAGGCCATGTCTATATATACTGCGCTATATGTATGCACACACAGCTGTCTCTTACACGTACAAATACTCTATGTAATTCCATCTCTACGTACTAATAGGAACCAAATAGTATCTACACACTCTTTTAGTAATACTACTGCCTCTTACATTTCCACACCCACCCACAGCATTGATATACACTCTCACTCCACACACACCGTTTGTAAAGCGCTGTACACACTGTGGGCTCTTAACACATTTATATTTACATACACACACACACACACACACACACACACACACACACACACACACACGCACACACGCACACACACACACGCACACACAGACACACACTCTTGCATCACTAACATTCAGGGACTATTTAACACCTCAAGTCATAAATCGCATACTACACAGGGTGGGTGTGAGGTTTCAGTCACAGATTACATTCTTATATGCACTATGTTTAAGTAAACCCTTCAATGTACAACCGCCAGAAGAAGAGATCAGTGTATCTCGAAAGCTCGCACAAATAAAAGCATTTAGTTAGCCACAGAACGGTATCGCCTATTAATTTTTTATTATATATATATATCTATATATATATAGATATATATATTTATATATAACCGTGCCCAGGCTCTCCCGCTTAGAACCTTCACAGGTATGTGTGTGTATATGTGTGTGTGTGTATATATATATATATATATATATATATATATATATATATATACACATGACATTCAGTCAGCACACTGTAGTTGAAAATGTTGTAATAGCAGATGCTAGTCCCATAGAGAGTAAATATGATACGAACCAATCCAAAGACCAGTAAAGAGACAGCAGACCGCACGGGGTTAATCCAAAAGTCTATATTCACAACATGAAATACACGTAAGCCAACGTTTCGGTCCCACAGAGAGACCTTCCTCAGGGCCGTGCACGGCCCTGAGGAAGGTCTCTCTGTGGGACCGAAACGTTGGCTTACGTGTATTTCATGTTGTGAATATAGACTTTTGGATTAACCCCGTGCGGTCTGCCGTCTCTTTACTGGTCTTTGGATTGGTTCGTATCATATATATATATATATATATATATATATATATACCATACGATACCGGTTGCAACACGACATCAAGGGACAGCACGCAGGTAAGTAAATCATACATTTTCTATATTTGATAGAAGAAAACCGACATTTCGGTCCCCCAGTGGGACCTTTCTCAACAAAAGACAGGGGTGCCCAATGCTACATCAAATTGACAAAACATATATGGTAATAAGTATAAAGTTTAAATACTTCAATAATAATAGTAATTACAGCTCAACCCCGTTAAAACGCGATGCAAGCATGGCTCCCAATTATATATATATATATATATATATATATATATATATATATATATATATATATATATATATATATATATATGTGTGTGTGTGTGTTTTTATCTTAAAATGTTCTGAATTTATTCAACCTTTTTAATTAGTTATGTCTTATCCAACAATGCATAGCTACAAACTTGTTGTGGTAAATTCCTTAACGAAGCTTTGCATTTAAAAAAAATGTTTCCCCTGGGGTAGGAAGGATCGGGCCTCCGGAACTAAACCCCGGTAATTTCAGCTGTGGGGACCCCCTGCTGCCCGAGATACTTACATCTGAATGGGATGCCAGTATCTGAATTCTGTTTAAAGGTGACAAGCAGGACAATAGGAAGCCACAAATTATGATGTCAAGACTTCCTATTGGCCTGTGGTACAGTACATTTAAAGAAGCCACATCTAAGTGGCTTCTTTAATCTACCAAAGATGTGGCTTCTTTGTTTCTCTTACAAATTGCATTTCCTAGGGGACTCTGCATGGGGCAGTGTATGTCAATCAAGTGGTTTTTTACTCTATAGTCCACCCTGTCTTTATCAGAGAGCCAGTAAAGCTAAGCGGAGTGAGGGGAGCTCTCATTGTGCAAACTCTTGTTGAACACAGTGACATCACACACAAGTGAGTAACAAGAGGAAATCAAATCTCAGTTTACCATGTTTCCAAACTAATCTCAGAAATGTATTTGAAAAAAACTTATCAGTGTCAAATTTGGGTAAAAAGGCATCAATCACCCAGATGTAACCCAAAACATGTCACTGCCATGGTCCTTGGAGGGATTTCCCTTAATTGCTATTTTGTAAAGGACAGGAGGGGCCATCTACAACAGGGAAAAAATTGCAATAAGAATAAATTAAGAACAAATGCTAAAATTAGCATTTGCACAAATCAGGCAAAATATATATTTCTAAAGCAAATAATCAATTGAATTAAAGTTCTTCTGAATAAATCAAACATTGTGTGCTACATATTTAGCTGTTTGTCCCAGAGTGTTATCATACTGTAATTAATTTGTAATTATAAAGTCAGGGGGACACTTTGGGGGTTATTTACTGCAGTCGCACATTTGCAAAACTAAAGCAAAAAAATGCACCACATTTATTAAGCACTTTAGAGCCAGAGGACCCTGACATCCCTGTGGCCACAGACCCTACGGCCCTTCCTGATCACGTGACCGCTCTTCAGTATCATCACGTGATCTTATCTGGGTTCCGACATTCGGACCAGAAGTAAGGGAGAAGGGGAGGGCCCCTCTTCAGACTGAGGGAGAAGGGGAGGGATCCTCCCCTTCAGTATCGTATCCGAGCCCCTAAAAACGAGCAAAAGCCCATGACGTACAATGTGCTTCATAAGGGCCCTTAAGGTGCCACTTTTTATGACTTACACTGTACGTTATTAAGGCATTGAAGGGATTAAATAAACCAATGGTGTTTTGTTGATTGATAAAACTAGTGCATTGTTTTAGCACCATTGTGCCTCCTTCGTTTACAAACATAAGATGAGTATTTTTCAAAGTCTCCAAGCTGCAAAACAGGGGCAAAAAATTGGTAAAAGATTTAAACAAAGATGAGAATTGGATAAAGGTCAATAAAAAAACCTCTTAAGCATTTAGTTAGAATTTAAATGGTAAAAGTTTAAAATATGGTTTCAAATGGTAAAAGCTGTCCAATTTTTGTTAATGGCATTAATGACCTGTATTCCGTCTATTAAACATATCGCTACTATTCATTTACTTTGGTTCCAGATGGATATGCCACTTTAAGTTCGTCAAAGTTAAATAATAGGCTCTTTTAGTAATGCTATTCTTGGTGACCCAGCTCTGTAAAAATAACATGGGTTAGTTTCCATGCTTTGAATGTAATATAAACCACCACTCTTGCAAACTGGTATGCGCACACGGTTGTTTAAAATCCCTTACCTAACCTACAAGGTTTTCGTCAACGATAAAAATGGAAAGATCTGTGAAATGTGATAGTAAATAGGATAAATATCATAGGGGACATATATCAACATGATGTCATTTGCTCCATACCTTACAACAACAGTCTTCATATGCGTCCATCTGCACTGTTGGCATATGTATGAAGAATGTTAATCTTCTTACATTTCAAGCAGCGTTCTTCATCAATGTGTTTTGTATGTGCTGCATATTTTTGGTTGAACTTGACATCTTCTCTGCCATATATATTCCCTACCCAAATAGCTTTGAATTAATACAAAGCAAATAAATAAATAAAACATCAACATTAAATTAAACACCCAGGAAGCCATCAACTGAATGTTGCATCTGAAAACATCAGTTAGAAAATATGTGTCTAGTTTGTAACCCAAGTTGACAAATTTTAATTTCTGACACAATAACCCCCGTCTTTATCGAATAGTGGTGTGCTGACTTTTCAGATCCCACCTACTGAAAAAAATATTAGTGATCGCCATCTTTGTGAAGATGTCTTCTTCAATTAGCAATGTTGCTTTTACATTATTGTAACATAAATAAGCCGAGAAATCTACGTTCATCCACATACATGCATCGTACTCAAAGTTTGGATGTAAAGCTTTCAATGACTTTCAGCTTCTGTGAGCACTAATTACCCATTTTCAACTAATTCTTCAGTCTTTGTAATTCAAGTTTCCAATAAAATTCCCATCTTAAAGTATATACAACTACTTCCACCAAGGTGTTGGTCGGCTCATGAAAGAAGCCATGCTTTCTTTCATCTATTATCGTTAGTTCCAGTGAGAAGATAATGCTTGCTCTTCTGCAGTCTTTTGCCAAATGATGTATCCAGGCCTTTGTGCTTTGAAGAGAGCCCTCCTAATGATCTTCACATACAGTAACTTCTGAGCTGATTACCAAACTAGTTGAACATGATTGATTCAGGGTCCTGATTAGCCATTTGAGCCATGTGCCTTAAAACATCTTTTTTCGTTATAATGCCCAGAAGCCTCCTGCAGGAAATAAAATAAAATAGTAAAGATCATATGAAAACAGTTCCTAACATTTTATTTTATTATGCATGCGACCGCAGTAAATCACACCAAATCTCTCTCTCTGCTTCTATAAAACAGCAAGACGCAAAAAAGACTTGATGTGTTATTTCTTCATTTCCATTTGGTTTCTGGAAAACGCAACAGATGTGGAGTTGGGAATGACCGAATGCATTATAATTTCAGCCTTTTGAGAATTAACACTATACAGAGGAGGTGCAGCTTGACATTTTTGGAACAGTTCAGAAACATTGTGAAGAAGACAACTTTAATTAAGTTACTGCATATCCCCCAGAGAAGAAATTGGATAACATGCATCACAATATTGAAAATATGAATATTTCACAAAATTAAATAATCTGGCCATATTTACTAAACAGTGTTATTCCATAAGACATCTTGTAATGCATTTACATCAATGGGCTATAAGGTGCATTCCAGAGCCAGAAGGCATCTTTTGGAAGAGGACTGCTTAGTAAATATTCACCATTATTTTTGATTTTCATTAATTATTATTGAAAATAAATTAAAGTAAGTCAAATATACAATAACATTTTTGCAGGATTTTTGCAGCTGTCAACTCCCCCCCCCCCCCCCCCCATACGTTCTTTAAGACATGTTTAAGTGTCAGAAGGATTTAGTTATATAGAATTAAAGCATTACCTTAATAATTATTACAATTCTTAAATATGCCTAATATGTCTACATCTAAACTACACATTGTGATGGGTCAAACTACAGTATTTCCTAGTTATAACTGCAGTAATTATGCCCTAGCAAACCCACTTGTTAAAGCAACAATCCAGGTGTCATATTTTAATTAAAATTTTATTACAGAAGTGAACCAGGGGTGCTCCGGAGCTGAATTGTATTAATTTCAGCTCAAAAGACAACCTGCTTCCAGAGATACTTACCTTTAAAGGGGGTGCCGGTATCTATGCAGGCAGAGAAACTGTGTGCCTAACATAATGGCAGCGTTTAAATGTCCCATCTCACGCGGGCCAATAGGAAGCCGTGACGTCATCCGTTGCGGCTTCCTAGACCTTTAAAGTTGAAAGAGACACCGACATCCCCTACGGAGCTAAGTATCTCTGGAATCAGGGGGTTCCAGGAGCTGAAGTCAATGCAGTTCAGCTCCAGAGACCCCTTGCTTCAATCCTGTAACAAAAAATGAATACAGAAAAATTAAACCTTTATCGTTGCTTTAAGTGGATATTTATACATTCATGTGAAATATGTATAACAAAGAAGCGCAAAATAAATGAATATTTATTTACTTCTGTATACTTGATACACAGTGGTGATATAAATCTCTTCTATCGAACCCACCATAATCGATTTAATGTGTGGTTAAAATTTATCCCAGCTTCAAATCCAGTATAACCAGCACTTCTTTAACCCAGGCTGTGCTGAAAAGCTGTGTACTACAGCAGGCATAAGCTTATCCCTATATTTATGTCAAAATGTATTTGAAGCAAAAGGTGACACTATGTGCTCATTTGCATATCATTTCCCAGAATATCTGGCTGCAGTGGAAGCATTGTATGCTAAGAGATAATGGTCAAAAACAGGGTTGCAGACCTGTCTGAGACATGTGAATGGGTGCTCACAAGTTATATTTTTATGTACGGTAACATAGGAAGAAAATGCATCATGATATTAATTGCAGTATTAGCCCAACAGTGACATCAAGTGGAAATCCTGAACAAGTGACCTTAGGTGTCTTGGTGCAGCATCTATCAAACCATGGAAAACAAACATTGAAATAACTACAAATACAGTAAAGACAGAGCAAACCAGTAATTACAATTCACAGCAAACATTTTACCCAGTTTACAATTAAGTTAGTTTACTATAACCTGTGTATCCATTTTCTAAATATATATATATTTATATATATATACAGTGCAGAATAAATTAGTTCTTCACTATTGCAACTGGACTAACACGGCTATTTTCTGCTTTATATATATATAGCACAGATCCGCTTCACAGAGTCCTTTGATGATGTAGCAGGACCTGACAAGGCGGCTGATGTTTTCAATGAGCTCATTAAATTGAAGAAACGTGAAGTGGATTTTTATTTACATGGCCTCACCCTGTCACACTACCATGAAGCGAGGATGCTGCCAAGGGGGTTCAGGGTGAAAAATCAGCCTACCATTGGCAGATGTGACATGGATTTCTGCAAACGCTGGATAGCCATTTTAAACAAATGTTCTTTCGATCTAATGATTCTGGTCATTGACCAATCAAGCAAGGAAATTGCCAAATTGAAAAAGGACATTGCAGTAATAGAAACCAAACATGTGGACACCCTGGCAGCGGACATGGATACCAACTGGCTGGATAAGATGCAGAATACCATTGATGCCTATAGGGCAAATTTAATCAAGTTTAAGAAGGAGAAGCTCCGGCAGGTGACTGCGGACTACAAGGAGCGCAACGTCTACCGATGGCTCCTGGGGCTGGGTGAGACGAAGAGCGGTAGAAGCGGTCCACAGCAACGATACCAGCCTCGGTCTAGGCGGGGTGATGCCACCAGGATGGGCTATATGACCAGTGATACTGATGCATCAGATGCCCCGGACAACACCTCCATGGAGCCTTTTTTAGGTCCGGGCGATGGCGGTCGAGCGAGAACTCTCCCGCAGGGCACAACGCGCACAGACCCACCAGGAGAGGTGGCCGGAGATCGGCGGTATCCCGTGCGCGAAGGAAAAGCGACAAGGGGCACCAGGCAAGCGAGACGGTGATCTACAATCTATCGGACCACTCACTGACACCGGCAGAGGTTAGCATTTTACAGAAAGGCTTATCATTTGTGCCAACCCATATGCAGGATTCCTTTGACTGGGAGGTTGATATGTACAGACTGCACAGACAATTGAAGTTAAAGGATTTCTTCTCTAAGAATATTGATATTAACTCTTTTGGAGACATTACCCCTAATCCATTTAAGACCAGGAGCACCTTTGACCCGCACTCACTGAACCCCAACATAGCTGCATTTATGAACTTGGTGACGAAAGACACACGGAAAATTCTGAAGAATCATAAGACCAGCTTTTTTAATACATCGAGAGAGGAGAGAGCTGCCCTGAAAATGCTACGGGAGAACAAGGGGATTATAGTGAGAGCAGCAGACAAGGGTGGAGGGATTGTGGTTTTAAATTATCAATACTATAAGCAGGAGATTGAGCAACAGCTTGCAGTTGTACATCATTATAGACGCCTCCCGGGGGATCCGACGATAGCCTACAAGAAGGAGATTGATGGCATCATCCGATTGGGCTTGAATAATGCCTGGATCACAGAAGAAACCAGTAAATTCCTGACTCAGGACAACCCTGTGATGCCAGTATTATACACACTACCCAAAGTACACAAATCTATAGTCGCACCACCGGGCAGACCCATCATCTCGGCCCGTGGGTCGCTGTGCCATCCCCTCTCGCAATTTGTGGACTTCTATCTACAGCCACTGGTGGCTGGAATGGGTTCATACATCAAGGACACCACGGACTTTATTGAGCAGCTCAGCCATCTTTCCGTTAACACAGCAGAATGTATTCTTGCTACGCTAGATGTGTCCAGCCTGTACACCAACATTCCCCATGCAGGGGGCCTAGAAGCAGTACGCACAAAATTGGAAGAACAGGGAGTCGAACAGGGTCCACCAGTTGACTTTCTCATGTTGCTCATTGAGGTCATCCTCCATAAGAACTTCTTTAAATTTGAGAAACACTACTACTTGCAACTTACGGGCACTGCCATGGGCTCAAATATGGCACCGTCGTACGCTAATCTGTTTATGGATTTGTATGAACGGTTGCACATATTAACTGACACCACGCATGGACGGCATATCGTCAAATACCTTTGCTATATTGACGACATCTTCATTCTGTGGACGGGCAGTGAAGAGGAGCTGCTGACATTTGTTTCTGATTTAAACAAAATCCCCTCCACAATCCGTTTTACCCTCAACCACAGCTACCAGGAAATCGCTTTTTTAGACACCATAGTGTACAAAATTGGAGGCACGCTGGCTACTAGAATATACCGGAAGAGTACAGACAAGAACTCCCTTCTTTGTGCAGCCAGCCACCATCCTGTACCACTCAAGAGGGGTCTCCCATACTCCCAGCTTCTCCGAGTGAAAAGAATCACCACTGATCCAGAAGAATCCCAAAGGGCCTTGGCCCAAATGGCCGCACGCTTCCGGGAGAGGGGCTATTCGGCCAAGGACATCAATTTTGCCTTGCAAAAGGTTGGACAGGTTGATAGGGGTGAACTATTGACACCTTCGACAGGCAGACCGGTGAGCAATAGGCTCAATATAGTCAGTACATTCAGTACTGCTACCAACAGCATTAAGCGCTGCATTCGGGGCAATTGGCGCATCCTGGAGAATGACGAGAGGATTGGTGCATATGCTAGAGAGCCACCTCTATTCTGCTTTCGTCGGGGACCAAACATTGGTGACATGGTCACTGGATCTGACCCAATAGACAAATATGCCACACCCACCACTTGGTTAGCCAAAAAACCTGGTTCGTACCGCTGTCATGGCTGTACCAACTGCAACTATATGCAGCTGGGCCCTAGCTACAATCACCCGCATAGTGGCGCACCGATTAAAATCAAACAACAACTGAACTGTGAGTCTAAATTCGTGGTGTACCTTATTAAGTGTCCTTGTGGATTGCTGTACATCGGGAAGACTGTAAGGATGCTGAAAGAACGCATGGCCATGCACCGTTCAAACATCAGAAAAGCCCTACTGAGTGATGCCTCTGATGTAGACCTGAAGTGCCTACCTGTGGCTAGACATTTCAAGGAAAAAAGGCATACACTGGCCACACTTCGTTGTATGCCTATTCTGCAGGTTCCAGTCCCCCCCCGTGGGGGTGACAGGGGCAGGACTTTGCTTAAACAGGAAGCAAGGCTTATCTATGAACTAAGAACTATGACACCTGGTGGCCTAAATGAGGAACTTTCACTTAGCTGCTTTTTGTAGCAGTCTCCCTGCTTTCACTTGACTTTGCATTATGCCTTTTTTATGTTTGTCACTCATACTCTGTTGCATCACTCCCTCTGCACTTTTGCACTTCCTTTGTCCTTATATACTATGGTGATGCTATGCGCTCCTTGTGCTCTATACCTCTACCTGTCCCCCTGTGGTTCACCTTAACGCTCTGTGTATTACTATTCTGTTTAGCCCATTATTACTGTCAGTGTGTGGGTAACTGTGCACCGAGGCGGTTTTTCAGACTGCGCATGTGCGTTTTGCGCTGCCGGCGTCCCTGGTGGCCAGGGAGAGTCAATGAGGCGTCTGCTCACAGCTGTGATGCGCGGCGTACTCTCCTTGCTGGCGCTCCGGCAGTCAATATGTTTTGGCCCACTGCAGATGCGCGGCGCGCGACCTTCCCCCGCAAGGGCAGTAGACCCTGGGACCAGTGTCTAAAGGGTGTCTTTCTCCTAATAGTTTAAGTGCCTACTCTCATGTCATGATGAGTCATTTGGATAATCAGGTAATAGGGGAGGGGGCATGGAGCACAGCTATGTTGCATATTCTGTCTGATTGCATGTTGGAGATTGGTTCCCTTTGTTTGCATTGCACTATGGGTGAGGGTATATATGTGTGGTCACTTGCACTTGTGGGTTGCACGGCCCTGAGGAAGGTCTCTCTGTGGGACCGAAACGTTGGCTTACGTGTATTTCATGTTGTGAATATAGATTTTTGGATTAACCCCATGCGGTGTGCTGTCTCTTTACTGGTCTTTGTATTGGTTCGTATCATACTTATTTTCTATGGGACTAGCATCTGCTATTATAACCTTTTCTACTGCAGTGTGCTGACTGACCTTCATGTGTATATATATATATATATATAATCAGAATAAATTAAAGATTATATATGATCATTGGGGTGGCCTTCATCCAGCAGTAGATCGACAAGGGATGAGGACGATATGTATGTATATCTTTATTTATATAGTGCCATCCAGGTACATAGCACTTCACAGCAGTAATCCATGGGACATAATATTATAAGACAAGTGCTTTAAGACATAAAAGTAACACTAAGAAAAGAAGTCCCTGTCCCAAAGAGCTTACTATATATATATAGTGACAAAAACCCTCCACAGCAAAGCATATAGCAAATGGAAATATTACTGTATGCTCATTTGCATGACTTAGACAGGTCTGCAACCATGCCTTTCACCATTATCACCCAGCACTTCCACTGCAGCAAGGGATTCTGGGAAATGATATGCAAATGAGCACACAGTGCCACCTTTTGCTTCAGGGTCACTAAGTTGAAGAGAGGTACTCCGTTGACAAGTCTTTTTTTTTCCCGATCCTAGCATCTGTTTTACAATCAACTAGACTGCTACAATTTGCAGTAGTGATCGGACAACACACAGTGCAGTTTCTAAGTGGAATGTCTCGCAAGACGTGAAGTGACTCCCCCACGTGATGCGGAAGCGGTAAGTGTGGAGGAAGCAAGCCGCATACACGGAGACGCCGAACTCACGGAAGCCCAGTCGGCAAGAAAGGAGGAGACAGAGGTAGAGGGTCGAGTTGCGGTTTGGAGATTCAGAACTGTCATATGCAGTGATATAAGAGAAGGGGTGAGTGAATCGAGAGGACACAGAGAAGGAGAAGAGGTTGAGTTACTTTCCTCCCTTCCCACAAGTGTCCCCCCCCGCCCATATTCTCCCCTCCCTCTCTCGAAGCAGTGTTTGAACGCTGACGAGTTCACAATATTCAAATCTCCCACCACCCAGAAGAACATCACGGAGGGTAAGGAGACGCACTTCGATTGTAATTTCTGTGTGAACTATATCCTATACTATAGGAACTTTTCCCTACGGATCCAACAGGTTGTTCAAAGTCTTTTTAAAGGCTTGGATACTAATTGGGACATTTACTCCAACTATATTATTCAGTGTTATCCTCTCTCAACAAAACATTGATGTTTTTTATATCTGTATTTGATGAAGTTTTATAATAAATGTGATTTTTTGAAGACTACTACCTTTCCTAATGTATTGGTTAAATTACCTTCATTATTCCATCCATAGTGAAATAATCAACAGTTTCAATGAATGCAGTTACAATTCCCTTTCCCAATTGGATATAGTGACAATGTGTTTTGGGATCCCAATCAACTAAAGTGCCTCATTATTTTTCATTTATAGTGTGGATTTATATTTTTTCACATTACTGTTCTCTACCCAATTGCACCTAGGTCATCTTCACCAATATATATATAATATTATAATATACATTCGTTGTAAAGTGAAACGTTGGATAACAAGGACTACCTGTATGCTCATTTGCATGTCTTAGGCAGGTCTGCAAACCTGCCTTTCACCATTATCCCCCAGCACACAGCACTTCCACTGCAACAAGGGATTCTGGGAAATGACATGCAAATGAGCACACAGTGCCACTTTTTGCTTCAAAACCATTAACATGGTTCCCTATAGGCTTAAGCTTGCTTCATGGTCACAGCTTTGAGCACAGCCAGGGTTAAGATGCATAGACAGCAAACCCTGGCTGCGCTCAAAGCTGTGACCATGCAACAAATTTAAGCCTATAGGGAACAATGTTTATGGTTTTGAAGCAAAAGGTGGCACTGTGTGCTCATTTGCATATCATTTCCCAGAATCCCTTGCTGCAGTGGAAGTGCTGTGTGCTGGGGGATAATGGTGAAAGGCAGGGTTGCAGACCTGTCAAAGACATGCAAATGAGCATACAGGTAGTCCTCGTTATCCAACGTTTCACTTTACAATGAATGGCATATCCAACGCTTTACAATGCAACCCTAAGGGCCGTTTTTTGACGCCGGAATGCGTTATCCGACGCCTGAATGCGTTATCCAATGCTCACCACCACTGATTAACATGGGACTCACTTTACATCGGTTTCACTATCCAACGCTACTTTCAGAACGGATTCCATTGGATAACCGAGGACTGCCTGTACAGTAATATTTCCATTTTATATATATATATATATATTGTATAAACATTCTCAAACCTGTTTACTGAACTCTATGTACTAAACCTTCATCCTAATTACTGTTATGCTATTCGCATATAATTGAGACTACCACAGACCAGTGGCACAGACTGTGGTAAAAAGCAGGGGGAAATAAGTAGTCAGATAGTTACAGAAAGTCCTTTGGTGAGCAGTAGTATAAAATAATCTTTTTGATTTGAGTGTACTCATTGAATCTTTGCTGATGCTTTATGTACTGTAGGTGAGTGTTTGGATTGAGGCTTTGCGTTTGTAGGGTAGCCTTGAATAAACTATTCATTGGTGTTATCAAGGATATTATTGAGTGTTTCAACCATACTAGTCATTTCATTATGAATATACTATTGCACCTTATTTAAGTGAAGGCTGGAAACCACTGCACTAAGGAGTAAATTCTATACATGCTGAAGTGGCCATTTTCATCCAAAAGTCCACATAGATGTCTACAGGAATTTGGGGCTGTAAATTAATTAAGTGTGATAGTGCTGATTGGTGTGCATTTACAAAAATGCTGATTGCTTTTACAGTATTCCAAAGCCATAAAAAGATAATTTCTTCTTACAGTACATCAGTGTTTTCCCACCAAGATTCCTAGGAGCCCATGGGGGCCCATGGCATCCATAAAGGGTTCCCTGCAATTTCCAGGTCATTTGAAAATTGCACCAAATACACAAGAATTTACAATGCATCTGATCCCAGATGCGCTATTAAAGAGGGTTGGGGTTCCTTACACTGCATCTGATCTCAGACGCGCTATTAGAGAGGGTTGGAGTTCCTTACAATGCACCTGATTGCAGACGCACTACTAGAGAGGGTTGGGGTTCCTTACACTGCATCTGATCTCAGACGCGCTATTAGAGAGGGTTGGAGTTCCTTACAATGCACCTGATTGCAGACGTGCTATTAGAGAGGGTTGAGGTTCCTTGCAATGCATCTGATCACATGCATGTTATTAGAGGGGGTTGGGGATTCCTTACAGTACATTTGATTGCAGACACGCTATTAGAGAGGGTTGGGGTTCCTTACAATGCATCTGATCAAGTTTGTTTGAGGAGGTACCCGGGCGCTATCTCTATGTAGTTTATCTGATGTGCAGAAGTATAAAAAGAGTGGTGTAATACTGCCTGTAAATGGTTTTCGAGTAGTATCCTCTCGTGACTCGGAACCCCAGCAGGATCTATCCAGGACCCTTATAGGTAATGAATACAAAAAGGATGGGGGAGCACAATGGTTGGAAACAGGCAGTGTTAGAGAACTGGTGATTGCTTTTTAAGGTGAAGCGGTTATATCTTGAGCGGATGTGTTAGCTAACACATCCGCTCAAGATATAACCGCTTCACCTTAAAAAGCAATCACCAGTTCTCTAACACTGCCTGTTTCCAACCATTGTGCTCCCCCATCCTTTTTTGTATTCAATGCATCTGATCAGACATGTTATTAGAGAGATTGGGGTTTTTCAGAATTTCGCATTATAATTATATGGTTCCTTAACCAAAAGAAGGCTGAAAACCACAGGCTTACATATAATGTAGCAAAGTAAATGGTTACTCACCCACTGCGAGTGACAAGACATTGCCTCAGTCCAAGTTTTCGGAAGATATCTACCACTGTCTCCATGGGTGTGTGGTCAGTGACAGTAAAGGGGCTCAAGTTAAGAATACGTCGCAATTTCAATGGATGAGGGCTGTTAGCAGGAAGCTCTGGAGGGTCTTCTGTGAAATAGATTATGGAGTTGCTCACCACTCCATCCTGCCGCTGTCTGGCATTCTCTGCAAATTAAGGGATGAGGAACAATTATAGTGATTCTATCCAACAATTACAAAGTTGTAATACAAACGCATACTGCTGGAAGCTGAAGAGGTCCACAAATAAAAATATAGCATTGTTCATTGTTGCTGGCAAGGGTTCCCCACTCCACAGTAGTATAAATTCTTGGGCAATACTCCTTTCCACTTTTTAAAACCAGACTTGCTTATTAACAATCATGGCATCGTAATACAATATTCAGTTGGATATACTGTAATAGTGTTGGGAATATAGTTTGACTGCAGTTAGAGTCAATATATTAGAATTTGTTAGGGTATGAAAAAGAGTCAATTAAGAAAGTCATACAAATAGTGTGATAGATGTGCTTGGCAAGCCATACAAGCTGTCCTTTCTTCTGCATTTTTAATTGAGAATGGGAGAAACAGGAGATGAGGAGACTTTTAAAGAACAAGCATACAGGCATACCCCGGTTTAAGGACACTTACTTTAAGTACACTCGCGAGTAAGTACATATCGCTCAATAGGAAAATGGCAGCTCACGCATGCGCCTGTCAGCACGTCCTGAACAGCAATACCGGCTCCCTACCTGTACCGAAGCTGTGCGCAAGCGGGGAGACTATAGAGCCTGTTACAAATGCGTTATTTACTTCAGTTATGCACGTATATGACGATTGCCGTACAGTTCATGCATCGATAAGTAGGAAAAAGGTAGTGCTTCACTTTAAGTACATTTTCGCTTTACATACATGCTCCGGTCCCATTGCGTACGTTAATGAGGGGGAATGCCTGTACAAAATAACATTATTTTACTGCTAAACAATACACTGGCGACACACTTTATTCGAGCTCGGCTAGTCCACGAATTCGGGTATACCCGGGTGTATTGAGGTTTGTGACTGTTTTCTGCCCGAGTGCATTGAGGTATTTTCCAAGCAGGGATTGAAGCATTTTATTCCCGCTGGCTGCAATACTGCACAGTATATATATATATATACTGCATTACAATTCATGAATTTATGCCATCTGGTAGACACGCGAAGCATTGCAGCCTATTAAATCCTAATCATTATCATTTAACAGATCAGCCGCCCGTCAGCCAGGCATGAACCCAGGCTGGGAAGGCAAACGCAACGGGGCTTGTCAGAGGTGAGGAGCGGCGCATTCCAGGTATCTGCCAGGTACATACTGGGTATTTGCTCGAATAAAGTGTGTCGGTGCAGTAGGTGTCTCGCGCCTTCACTGATTTTTTTCAAACAAAGTCAATCAGTTACTGTATGTAACAAAAGACAAAAATACATCCAATATTGTATGACAAATGATATTGTTAAATACTTATCTTTTTTCTTTTCATAAGTGAGTTCATAGACTGGTCATTCACAGGTAAATCACACTATCTAATGGCAGGTCGACACTTGTGAATAACCAGTTTATTAAGACCGTTCTCCCTCTATTAGAGAGGATAGGAGACCCCTTTGCAGGTAGTGGCAGAACTTGCAAAAAAGAGGGGACACCTTGAATAGCATCGATTCATAATATCGTATAAAAAGGAGAAGGCAGACCTCTGCCAACTTTCATCTTAACCTCATTTAAAATCTAACAAAACATATTTTAAAATAGTTCTAGTTATTTTTTGGAAAGACTGCAAACCACACACGATTAATCTTTTTAAAATCCCTTTAAATCCCTTTAAATACATCACTGACAATGGTTCATTTAAAAGATGCAAACCTTCTAGCAGCTAATCCAGCCTATAGCCTGGGATCTAGTGCAGGGGTGTTCAACCCAAGACCTCAAGACCACCCCAACAGGTCAGGTCTTCCTGGTATCCCTGCTTCAGCACAGGTGGCTCAATCAGTGGCGCAGTCAAAGACTGAGCCACTGATTGAGCCACCTGTGCTGAAGCTGGGATGTCCTTAAAACATGACCAGTTGAGGGGTTTTGAGGACTGGAGTTGAGCACAATGATCTAGTGGTTTCTTGTTAGATACAATTCTGTTACATGGTAAATACAGAGTAAACAGTGTTTCATCTTCTTTGTTTTTTTCGCACCGTTTTATACCATGGCAGCTTCTATGTTCTCTGATTTATGGTTTCAGCAGGTGGTACTGTATGTAAATTACTACACTGGAAATGAACAGCTGATGTGAAATAAGGGCCTTATTTACTAAAGTCTCCTGGCTGCAAAAATGGGACAAACTAAGTTCCAAAAGAATGGAGCCAGATTGATAATAAGAAAAACTAAAATTCCTTATCTCTGCTGAAATATGGTGCTGTTGTTTACACTGGTTTTGACCAGGTTTGGCAGGCTGGAGACTTTAATTTCTTGATCAGAAAGAGTACCCCGAGAAAACATACAAAAAAGTAGTCTAATTAAAACAATACCAGTGCTAAATAAAGTGAAATATCGAGCACTCCACCCTCATTCAATTAAAAAATGCTGTTTGTTTTCTAATTTTCGGTTGTCCCATAGATTGGTCTGTATATATGGAAGCAGAGGGTCCCCGGAGCTGAAATTAATGGGGTTCAGCTCCAGAGACCCCCCTGATTCAATCCTACTGTATGTAGAAACAACAACAAAAATTGCACACAAAAATACTCTCCCCATGGATTGCTCCTTTAAATCCAGCATATTTCATGTATATATATATTTATATTTATGTAGCACCAACAATGTTCATAGCACTTTACAAAAAAACAAAATACAATACAGGGAATTATACACAAAGTATGGCGTTATAGACAGCACCGCAGATGTAACGAGAAAATTGAAAACAAAGTATTGCTGCGGCTCATTTTATTCTAACACATCGCCGTTTTTTCCCTGGCTTTTCCCTGGAATGCGACGCACTTCACCGGGAGCATGCCGCATTCATTTTGCATTCTCAGCCACGGGTCATGCGCGGGTCATGCGCGGTTGACGCACGGTTGATGCGTTTATTGAGAATAGTTCGGATTTAATAGGTCGCAATTCTTCGCGTGTCCGCCAGATGGCAGATATTCATGAATTGTAATGCGCATGCGCTTCAGTAATGTGTCGACTTGCAGGTGTTTCGTTTAAAAAAGATACCACAGTGTGCTATTGTAAATTGGCCTTGAGACTGAAGGAAGAGGTTGCAATAATGTATCAATTTAGTCTTTTCATATTAAAGAAAGACAAAGACCAGTTTCTGTTACAGTATTCTCCAGAGAGCCGCCGCCATGAGTGTTCAAGTGCTGCCCATTTTCCAAAAACCCGACAGAAGTTATGCGTATTTGATATGGGCCGCGATTAATGCAACAGATGATAAGATGGCAACAGTTGTTCAAATTTATCAGTATTTTATCGAAAACTATGACTTTTACAAATTTTCGCCAGCTCCTCATACGTGGAAGCGTGCAATAAGGAAAAGGTTATGTAGCGATCCCTGTTTTTATCGTATTGAGCCACAATTTATTGGAGGGTATTGGTGTGTATCACCGGCTTTTTCCTGTATCTATGATCATGCAGACGGCAAAAGGTCGTGTTAAAACCCACTAAGAAACGACAGTCGCTGCCAAGCAATGCACCAGCACCAGCACCGGCTTCCAATAACGGTCTCATCGTCAGTAACAACCCTTGCTGTCTGTCCAGCAAGCCTGAGCCGGATTTCGCGTGCATTTTCGATCAAGCTTGCATGTACCTAAGCAATTTCCAGCCTCATTAGCTGACTACAGGTGTAGTAGTCCCGCTGCCAACTATCGACGTGGATGATCAAGAACACTGGACTGGCAGTGGCCCAGCGCCAGCGCCAGCTGAATGGGAAATTCTATGGTGAGTATTGTTGCCGTATTATTTTCTGTGTTTTTTTTATTTTGACAATACAGTATCAATATCGGTGCGATTCAAAAGTCAAGCGATTCTCCTGTAAGCAATATCATTGGCTGAGCGGCTTCTCCAGTACTGTACTGCAGATATTGAACAATTGGTGGAACGCTAGGCGCATGCGCATTGGAACCTTCTTGAAACGCATATGCGTGTCATTACATCGACGGTAGGCGCATGTGCATGTGAACAGGAGACGCCCCCCGAGAAATTTATTGGTGGGACTGGCTGGGAACTTCTTTAGGGGGCTGACCATTACAGTAAAACTTTTCTTTTTGTTTTTCCTCAGAAAAGAAAACAGCTAATGGAGGGATTTCGATGGATAATATCGCTTTGTGTAACAATGCCTGCACATTGCTGCATCAGATTTAAAAACCCACGTACCAGATTCTACAGTTTAGTGGCCGTTGTTATTGATTAGGATAGAATATTGTACCTGAAACAGTATGCTGATGTTTTCCGGCTGTACAGTATACAATACTTTTTTATATACAGTATACTGTGTAATAAACTCGAAAAAATAAAAACTATGCATTTATTCTACATGTATTACAGTACTGTACATACAGAATGTGTCTTCTATACAGTGCCAGTACATACAGTACAGTTCAGTATGTGTCTTCTATTTTTTTTTAATACTCTTGTACTGAGCATGCCAACAGTATACAGTACAGTATGCCTGGACAGTAGTGTACATTCTAGAAACACTGTATTTTGTTACAGTAACAAAGGAGCCAATGGAACAATGTAAAACAAATCAACATGTTCTTTTATTGGTGGAGTAAGTACAAAAACATTTATTTACAAATACTGTACAATGTAGAAACATTTTAAGTGCACAGCAATCCAAAACATCAACAGGTGTATGGTTTACTGCTACAGTAGTGAAAACATTTATGTATAGAAAGTAAAAACATTTACAGTCAGTCAGTATGGTTTACAGTCACATGTTTTAAAAACAAATTCTTTATTCATAAAATATACAAAACGCAACATCTCCTTTATTAAAGAACGACAAGTCAAAACATATACAGTGGGATGGTGTGCAAAACAGTCTGCACCAGTACAGTCCTCGAGGGAAGCCAACAGGCCCGGTTTTCAGGGTAACCTTTGAAAACCGTGCCTGTTTGCGGCCCTCAGTGACTGGAATTGTACAGGTCCTGTGTGTGTGTACAGCAAGTTAAAACATTTCTGTATAAATACAAGTTAAAAAACACACAACAACATCTCCTTTATTTAAGTACAGCAGGTCAAAACATGTACAATACAGTTCAGCACAACAGTATGGTCTTACCTGTGATTACAAAAAATCTTTATTCATTAAATACAGTATACAAAACGCAACATCTCCTTTATTAAAGAAACATATACAGTACAGTGGGATAGTGTGCAAAACAGTCAGTCAGGCCTGCACCACTACAGTCCTCGAGGGCAGCAAACAGGCCCGGTTTTCAGGACAACCTTGAAAAACGGGTCTGTTTGCGGCCCTCCGGGACTGGAATTGTGCAGGTCCTGTGTGTGTGTACAGCAGGTTAAAACATTTCTGTATAAATACAAGTTAAAACACACAACAACATCTCCTTTATTTAAGTACAGCAGGTCAAAACATGTACAGTACAGTTCAGCACAACAGTATGGTCTTACAGTACCCGTGATTAAACCAGAAAGTCCACCAGATTGTCCATCCATGGCCGATTCCTTGCATGGCGCAAAACGCCATTAATGCAGTCTCGAACACCTTTCATTACAGGATCTGTAATTGTATAAAAGTACCGCAATTCCCCCAGAATGGTCTTTCTTAAATTGGCAGGAAGCGCCTTTTTTATGCGATTTCCTTCGTAGTTCACTCTGAAGGCCCAGTCGCAGTACAACGAGTAGGGCACATGGTGCTTAAAAAGTAACAAGGCATACTTGTGGGGTGCACCAGCACTCATCACCCTATAATTCTCCCTGAGCGCCAGTGGCAGATCGCACAGGCTGATGTCGGGCACCGTATCGATGCGAGCGAATGTAGGTCTTCTGCGAGCGGGTGTGCTTGAGGTGACGGGCAAGGGTAAGTTGTCTGGGAGGAAGCTTTCCTCCTGTCTTGGTCGCTGTGTTGTCTCCTGGCGTGGTCTTGACGGGGTTGTCATGTCCTCCTCAATGGCATACATGTACACTACAGTACCGACAATGTTTATTGAAGCAAAAGCCGCCGGTTGACCAGGACTTACTCCGGCTGGTGCTGAGAATAGTCAGTGCGCCAGCCGCATCCAGCCGCGTCCCCTCCGTTTCCCCCCCCTCCAATCGGCGCGCAATTTAAATACCTTCCCGACCCCCTAGCGGCTCCTGCTGTGCCCCTCTGCATCCCCGCTCCCCCGCTTACCTCATTTCAAACCTTCAGGGGAGTCGGGGAAGCCGGGGAAGCCGGGGAAGCCAGGCGCGCACGTCACTGTGACGTCACCGACGTCACGCGAACGAGCCGCTTCCCAACGCTTCTCCACGCTGCCGCCACGCATCCAGCCGTGCGGTTTTTAGTCGAATAAACATTGTCGGTGCTGTACATCTTCTGGTTGAGGGGGTGCGCTTGGTGATGGAAGGGGGTCGATGCTCCCATTCATCACATCCATGCCACCCTCCTGCTCCGGCGTCGGGGAAACAGGGGCATGAACAATGAGCAAATGATGTATACCCGCTATGTCAGCCTCTATCTTCTCCATCCGTCGATCCATCCGTTGATCCATATGTTGCATCCATTGATCCATATCTAGCATCCGTTGATCCATATGTAGCATCCATTGCTCCACATTTAGCATGGTCTCCAGAAGCAGATCTACACTGGCGACACACTTTATTCGAGCTTGGCTAGTCCCACGAATTCGGGTATACCCGGGTGTATTGAGGTTTGTGACTGTTTTCTGCCCGAGTACATTGAGTTATTTTCCAAGCAGGGATTGAAGCATTTTATTCCCGCTGGCTGCAATACTGCACAGTATATATATATATATAAACTGCATTACAATTCATGAATTTATGCCATCTGGTAGACACGCGAAGCATTGCAGCCTATTAAATCCTAATCATTATCATTTAACAGATCAGCCGCCCATCAGCCAGGCATGAACCCAGGCTGGGAAGGCAAATGCAACGGGGCTTGTCAGAGGTTAGGAGTGGCGCATTCCAGGTATCTGCCAGGTACATACCGGGAATTTGCTCGAATAAAGTGTGTCGGTGCAGTATCTTTGCCAGCAAAATAGAGTTCCCGGGGATATCCACAGTTATCCCATTCAGCATCCGGTCTAACGAGCTGCTTCTTGTGCATGGCGTGTTGACATCTGGGTGGATGGGTGCAACGGAGGATGACATGGGGGTTCCATGGAGAGAAGTGGCAGTGTCGTCGAAGAAGGGTGGAGGAGGTGACCTGTGGATATCCGGTAGAGGAGAAGCGGCAGCGTCGTCGAAGAGGGATGGAGAAAGTGACCTTTGGATTTCCGGGCGGGAAGCAGAGTCGTCTAAGAGCAAAGGAGAAAGGGACCCGTGGATTTCAGAGGCACCAGCGGCAGCATCGTCGGATAGAACTGGAGAAAATGGCCTGTGGGTTTCCGGGAGGGCGGCGGCAGCGTCGAGGACGAGGGATGGAGAAGACGGGCTGAAGATTTCCGGGACAGCGGTGGTAGAGTCGTCGAAGCGTATGGGAGGAAGTGGTCTGCGGGTTCGATGGGTTGGCTCCCATTCGTTTTGCATCGAGAGTACATCACCGTATATCTTCTTGACATAATAAGGCTGACGTCTATGATAACCTTTGGGGTCAGCAGAAGGTTTTCTTTATTGGCCTTAGCCTGTCGCTTTGGCCTTGGCGTGGAAACGGCAACCGCCCTTCACTTTTTCTGCATGACGGGCACGGCAGAAGCGAGTGGGTTCCTGCGTCCGTAGAATCGGGGTTGATCCATGGAAGCAGATGACATAATGCAGTATCTGGACAAGGGCAAGTTCAGATAAAGATCATCGAGTGGTGGGCTATGCAAAGTGTGTAACCTTTTATGCATGGCGGCGAGGTACAGGTGTTGAAAGTGGGCGTACTCTAATGTGAGTCATTACCGTATAAATACACCATCCATTTTGTGGATTCACTGCACATTGAATACAAATCGACTAAACATCGAATATACATTCTTGTGTTTGTGTTTCTTTCTACTCGCAGCAATGGCTGTTAAAAAGATTTTCAAGGATCTCAGCATGCGAATTAAAGAGATGTACACGAGCGGACACCAAATTGCTGCTATCCAACGCTGGTTAGCTACTTCTGGCCTCGTTGTGCCAGCAACCACCGTGAGCTATCATGCACACGGAAAAAACAGAGAACACAAAAGGGCACCAAGGGTAACTAACGCGTAAGTATATTTATACAACTTAAAAAAAAAATTATATCAAATAATGTACTGTAGATCTACAGTACTGTATCTAATATTTTAGTTATTTCTGTAGATTTATATTACAACAGTATATATATTTTATATATTTATATTACAACAGTATACTGTATATATTTTGTATATTTAGATTTATTTTACAACATTATATATATTTTGTATATTTATATTTATATAACAACAATATATAGATTTTGTATACTGTATTTATATTTATATTACAACAGTATATATATTTGGTATATTTATATTTTTATTACAACAATATATAGATTTTGTATACTGTATTTATATTTATATTACAACAGTATATATATTTTGTATATTTATATTACAACAGTATACTGTATATATTTTGTATATTTAGATTTATATTACAACAGTATATATATTTTGTATATTTATATTACAACAGTATACTGTATATATTTTGTATATTTAGATTTATATTACAACAGTATATATATTTTGTATATTTATATTACAACAGTATACTGTATATATTTTGTATATTTAGATTTATATTACAACAGTATATACTGCTGCGGCCGAGTTTATTCGAGCATTTGCCCGTTCTCGGCCGCAGCAGTAACCTGGCGCGCGCCGGAGGGTGCCGGGCGCGCCGAAGCCTCGGAGGAGAGGCCCGCCGATCGGGGCTTCCCCCTCTCCTCACCGGGTCCGCCAGGTCCCCCGGAACGTCCCGCCGCCGTCCTCACATCCGCGCGACACCAGGGCTCCCTCGGGGAGCCCTGGGCACGCGTGCAGGCGGCACAGGCACCCGATGACGCGTGACCGCGCATCGGTGATGCGCGGCACGCTGAGGGAGTGCGGCTCGCAAGCCGGGACATATCCTGGCTTGCGGAATGAGCCGTACTCAAATAAAGTGTGCCGCCTGTGTATGTTTTCTATATTTATATTAAAACAGTATACTGTATATATTTTGTATATTTAGATTTATATTACAACAGTATATATATTTTCTATATTTATATTACAACAGTATACTGTATAGATTGTTTTTCTTTACATTGTAGGGAGACAACTCTTCTGGTGGACAAAATAAGTGAGGAGAATGATGAGAAGAGTGCATTAAGGGTCAAATACACTCTGCAGGAAAATCACAATCTCACTGTATCCGAGACCAGCATAAAGAAGATGAGACGCAGCATTGGATGGAAATATGGACGTGTGAGGTTAGTACTGAGGTCAAAGTGTTGTTTAGGAAACTGTACTGTACCGCTAAAATGATTTATTCCTTGTCATTACAGAGCGTACCCCATGATAAGGGACGCAAACAAAATAAAAAGAGTGGTCCAGGCCCAGGCATGGATCGACAGTGGGGAAACTTTCCAGGATTGCATCTTCCCTGACGAGTCTACTGTGTCGCTGGAGAGATTTGCAACCTTTGCATTCCACAAAAGAGGTCGCATATCTATGAAGCCGCGGCCAAAACACCCCGTGAAGCTGCATGTGTGGGGTGCCATCTCTAGGCGTGGACAAGGATGCATTGTCATCTTTGAAGGTAAAATATATAAAATATAATTTAGCCTTATGCACTGTACTTTACTAGTGTAACCTTACTGTATGCACTGTACTGTACTATTGTGCAGTTTTTTGAGCACTTTTCTTTTCTTGTTATAGGAATCATGAATAAAGCTTTCTTCCAAGACAAAATTGTCCCTGAGATGCAATACATCACACGCGAGTTCCCTGATGGTCACCGTTTCTACCAGGACAACGATCCGAAGCACACCGCGTCAACAGCGCATATCCTTGAGCGCGGTATCAACTGGGTGAAGACGCCAGCGGAGTAAGTGCGGTAACCGTGTCTCATTTTTTTCCCACTGTTTTTACTATGTACTGTATCTCTTAAACTAATTGTCCTTTTTTTCCAATGACAGATCGCCAGACTTCAATCCGATCGAAAATGGTCTGGCATCAGCTGAAGGACCATATCCGGAAAGTGGTGAAACCCTCCAAAAAGGACGAGTTGGCGAAAGGCATAATGAGTTTTTGGAACGATGTACTCACTGTGGAACGCTGCAATAAATATATAGACCATATTGCGACTGTGTTGCCCATTGTGATCGCGCGTAATGGGCAAGCATCAGGAAAGTAGTACTGTACTGTAGTATTGTAAGTACAGTATGATACAGGTAAGTATGGCACAGATTTTTTCTTTCCTAATAGTCAGAGTATACAGTAGTTACAGTTTTTGCTTTACAGAGAGAGCAGCACCAGCCATCTGGTTACATAGTATTTAACAGTAGTCAGAGTATACAGTAGTTCCAGTATAGACAAGTTTGACAGTACTACAGTAACTGCCTACTAACTGTTCAATTTTTTTCTTTCCAGAGAAAGCAGCACCAGCCATCTACAGTAGTACTACACATCACACAATGCCATAATACAGTACGCACATAACTGCACTAATTTTTTGTTTTCTTGTCATTTCAGGAAAAAAGGGTGGCCTGGGGGGAGGTGGGGTGTTGTGTACAGTCAAATGTACAGTATATAAACAGCAGTAATGATGTACACAAAACCTCTCCTCTCTCAATGAACTACTGTACTGTACACAGAATGAGGAACAAGATAAAGACGGAAAAAATTATATATATATATATATATATATATATATATATATATATATATTATACATTACAGTATATATTATTAAATAATATTCTTATAAATGTGCATTATTCATGTTTATCCATGTTTACAAATGTTTTCTAAATGTTTAAAGGAGACATACCGGCACCTCATAGAGGGATACCGGCACCTCATAAAGGGGGCTGTATCTCGGGGAGCAGGGGGTCCCCCGACCTGAAACCAGTGCGGTTCAGCTCTGGAGACCCCCTGCACATCTACACTATCAATAAAAATGTATTTAAAATAATTTTTAATGTGCCGATGTTTGCGCAGAGAGAGAGCAGCGGATCTCTCTCTGCTGCAAACACATCTCGCCCCGGCGCCCATACAGTAGTATCATTTATGTATGTGCATATACAGTACTGTATGTGTACAGTACTGTATGTTAGGGGTTATAGGGGCTGTTGTTATACAGTATATATATATATACAGTATATATACTGCATTACAATTCATTATAGGGGACGGCTTCAAAGAGAACAGCTCGCAAGCGCCCCCATGTGTTTTTACACGGCATTGCAGTATTGCAGCCAGCCGGAATAAAATGCTTAAATCCCTGCCGGGAAAATAGCGCAATGCACTCTGGCAGAAAACGATCAGAAACCTGAATACACCCGGGTATACCCGAATTCGCGGTACTAGCCGTGCGAGAATAAAGTATGTCGCCACTGTACTGTACAGCAGCACAGCACTGCAAATGCATGTATACTTTAAATATTCAAATTTACAATTACTGCGCGCGCACACACAGACTGTGTACTGACGTAGGTTGAACCGCGAAGGTATTAGACTTCCAAGACAACAGCCCCCTTGAGTTTTTACATGGCATTGCAGTATTGCAGACAGCGAGAATAAAATGCTAATATCACGAGCGCGAAAATAACGCAATTCACTCCAGGCGGAAAAAACAAAAAAACGCACCTAACCGGGATAATCTGAGAGCCGCGGATCTAGCCGACTTAGACTCAGGTCGGCCGCCACTGTATGTAAGATGCAGGGGAACAAATGGAGGGACACTAAGCCTTCCCAGTACTAATACAGGAAAAAAGTAGGTGTTCCGAGCACTCAATAAAAATAGGTAATAATATTGCAACACTAAGTTGTATCAAAAAAGTGGAATTGTATTGAATATGAATATAAATTCTCATATTGATTCATTGACAGATACAGCATGAATACATCAATCTAGGAAAAATATTATAGCAATAAATGTTAGCCTAACTGGCACATGGGTGAGGGTGGTGAATGGGACCTTGACATAGGGCTTTTGCAAGGGGTGCTTTTGTTCCTATCCAGAAAAATCCTTATTCCAGGGTCTATCTTGCAAAAACGTGTTTAATCAATTGCAATGTTTTTTGTCTTGTTCACAAACTTGTGCAAAAAGTCTCCAGTCAGGAGTCCAGGTTTTTGAAAATGTGTTTGATGGTTGTAAGATAATTTGTTTGGCTTATACTGCGGGTGAGTTACTAAGGTAGGGGGCATTGAGGGAAAGACTTCTAGTGGAAGGGATCGAAAGGAAACAATTAGGAGTAAAGCACAAGAGACGAGATGGGATATAGTGGGAAATCAAAGCCGAGTTGTAGGGAGGGGCAACAAAGTGTAGATCATAAAAGGGAGAACTTTGAATGTAATAAATATGAATTTTAATGGGGAGCCAGGGGAGGGAGTTCAAAAGAAGATGAGTAGACACTTCTCTGAGAAACTGAAATTATCCTAGCTGCTGTGTTTTGGATAGATGGCAAGGAACAAAGTTGTAAAGCAAAGAGACCAGTTAATAGTAGGTTGCAATAGTCAAGAAAGGAGAGAATAAGGGCATGAATTATTGTTTCTCTATCCCACTAAAGTGGCAGAGAAAATACCCTTGTTACACTAAGCCCAATTTTGTCGACCTTTCCAACTTTCACCTCATCTCCAATCTCCCTTTTTCACTAAAAATGTATAACCCCACACTACCATTTGTTTTTGATACCCTGAAGTCTGGATTCCATGCATATCTTTCAACTTAGATTGCTCTAGCAAAAGTTTCCAGTGATCATCTCCTGGTGAAGTTACAGTAACAGACCATGCAAATTTTATGAAATACATTTGTTGCTTTCAATATTATTGACCTTCTCTCCAGCCCCATACCTTCATTGGCCTTTGTGGTTCTGACCTCTATTGGCCTACATCCTACTGTCTGATGGTTTTCTTAGTGTTTCCTTCATGGTTATCTCCTGCTCTCAACATTATGCTGGTCTTTTAATAGGATCAGTTCTAAGGCTATGCTTATAATGCCGGTGACGGTGACGTCAGGCTGCGATCGCTGGAAAAATCAAATTGAGGTGACTTCCAGCGATCGCGACCAACCCATCGCACTTACTATAAGCATACGCGACGGCGGCAATGCATTTGTTTTGACGTGACGTTGCGTCGCAGTCACGGCACTATAAGCGCAGCCTAAGACGGATGTGTACCACATCACACTGTTAACGTTTGGTTCAAAATTAAACACTTTTATTCAATTTGCATACTTAGCCCCTAAATCTAAGCTTCAAAAAAGAAAGCAACACACTGCAAAAGGTACATGTTAGGGGATTATAGCCACCTGAGGAAAGGGGTGTGCTAAATGTTGTACATATTATGCATTTTTTTTTAAGAAATGCCTTTCGTCAACTATAAAGTAATCAATAAATATATAAAAAACTGTTTTAGTTGATAAAACGGTTTAATTTTACATTAAATCCTATATATGTTGTTAGGTGGGACATGAAGTATTGTTTTATTCAATATCAAACTCATGACGACATACTGTATAAAATAGGAAGTTATCACCGTGAAATCACACACGACTATTGAACTTGTGTCACATTAGTAATCACTGACAACCCAATGAATCTGAGACATAAAGACTCTTTCACACAAAAGTAGAAATGTCTTAAATAAATATGAAGTCATGATGAACAACTTACTTATTGCAATTATGAGTTCTCTTCTCTGGGCAAAGCCAATTAGACGCTCTGAATCTTTGGATACCACAACAGGGAACCCATTGTAATCCGTGTCTTTAATTAAAGTCTCCACATCCTCTACTGTCATGCTATCCTGGGTTAGAACAGACAGAGATGGCTCCCCACGTCGGGGCCTCATGACATCTGTTGCTAACGTTCTGTGGGTAAACTCGTCCTTAGCATCCAGGAATGGGTAACCATTTAAATGAATGTGCGCTTCATAAATTCCTTCTTTCCCAAATGCATCTGCTACCCATTTACTGGTCACTGCGGCTGCCATCAGTGGTACAATGTACTCCAGGCCTCCAGTCAACTCAAACATGATAACAACCAATGAAACAGTCATCCTGGTAACTCCACCTGTTGACATACAATCTTATAAATATTGGAAATACAACCAACATGTCTCATTTACATCACGTTTATTGTCCTATTTTGCACCTAAAATATGTTTATTACAGTCATTGTGCATCAATGTTAACCAATTATTTCTCTAAAAATCTTTTTTAATGGAAATACATGTTTAAAGATGACTGCCTTTAAGACATTTTTGGATACTGTGATGTTAACTAACTGCAGGGATGTAGTGTTAATCTTAATTCTTTGGTAAACATTAGACAATAAAATGCACGCCGGATTAATGAACAGACAAACTAGACACCTGCCTATGGCCCACTCTGAATGCATTAATTAGGCAGAAAGAAGAGTCTGTTAATCGCTCTATATGCCCCTGTATATATGTATGCACTATCCCTGTGTGCTCCTCTCTGTGTGTCTGTCTTTCTCTGTGTGAGTTCTTGGTAAAGGTAAAGCGCAATTGGGGCCCCAAACTTGGTGCCTCGTCTACGGTATGTGTAACCTTAATCTAATGTACAGTGATATTGATAGTATTCACAAACACTCCTATTTTGCTTAGCTGCTAATGTTTTCATTCCGTAAATCAATACAGGAATCTTTACACTGTACCTAGACAGGCTGCTGCTCCCACCATGGCATAAAGTCCTGGAGTCACACAGTCTGCCCCTGGTCTACACCAGTTCCTAAAGATGATCCAGTCATGGTGATGGTAAGCCAGTTGTTCCACGCCAACTCCAACTATGCGACCAGCTATGGCTCCAACTGCTATGCTTGGAATGAACAGACCTGAAGGGATCTATGAAGAAAAACATATTTTGTAAAAGAAAAGGCTATATTTACTAAGCAATACAGCTTATACATAATACAGCTTCTGGTGCCAGAAGACACCTTCTGACCCATTCAAGAGAAAGTGCAAGAAGGTGTTTTATGATAAAGCATAGCTTGGAAAATATTGCCCTGAGTCCCAGATTCATCATTCCTGTAAGGTCCATTCCTATGCTGGGTCTAGGACAGTTAGCCACAGCTCTTTGGCCATGGCCGTTTCACCACAGCGGTTTGGCCGCCAGGACAGTCCGCCAACAAAGAGGATGGAGGGAGTTTTGGGGGCTCTGGTTGATATTGGGTTGATATTGGGTAATGCTGACATCGGCAACTCAGGATCTTACCCCCTAACCCTAACAATAATCCTAATGCATCTAAATTAAATGCCGGGGGAGGCGCGAGGCCTCTGCAACTTCACTTACCTGCTCTCAGCCGGCTCTTCCCTGACGCGTCGCCATGACATCGTGGCGTCAAATGGCAGCGCGTCACATGACGCTGTGATGTCATATGACACGTGGAGCCCGAGAGTAGGTAAGGAGAGGGAGAGTAGGCAAGGGGGAGCGAAGACGGGGGGGGGCGCGAACTTAACAGTTTCCACATACTGTAGCATAAATGTTTCACTAAAAAGTTATTGGTAGATTCTTTCAATCAGACTGCTGAAAAGTTGAATCAAATATGGACTTATCAAGTGAAACAGTCGATCGGGCTGGTTTTGTCTGAAATTTCCCATTCGCTTCAGACTACAGAGAACAAGCCCCATAAGTAAATCAAAGCAGCACTCAAGTCCGAATAATTGTAACAAAATTCACATTTATGTAGCACCTTATACTCAAACAGTTAATGGTCCTATTTTCATTATTATGCTGTATATCTACTGTATATAGTCAATTGCACATATGCGGTGCAATTATATTACCATACTAAATTCCAGAGGGTAGTCAGAAGAGGTTATTAATGTGGTTGTTACAGTATGTGGAATACCTGAACTCCGGTTTCTCACAATATGGTACACAAAGCCCTCTTAAAAGAGCTATCAAAGTAATTTTTTATTTGCTTATTTAAAAAAAATAGAACTGAAGCAGAGCTGAACCCCATTATTCTCAGATATGGGAACCCCCTGCTTCCCGAGATACTTACTTCCAAAGGGGGTGCTGATATCTCTGCAAACTTTAACGCTCCCGTGTCACGCGGGCCAATAGGAAGTCTCACCTGATAATGTCACAACTTCCTATTGGCCCGCAGGATGCGGGAGCTTTGAAACTCCACCATTACAGAAACCCTGCTAGCCAAGCGGAGTGGTTGCCGACACCCCCTATGGAGGTAAGAATCTCCAGAAACAGGGGTGCCTGGAGATGAAAAGAGGCGGGTTCAGGTCCAGAGACCCAATGCTTCAATCAATATGTTAAAAAAAAAAAAGATTAGCCAAAACTATCGCCAGCTTGGATTGCCTTTTTAGGGTACAGAGTGTGTGGACATTTCCTCAGCAGTCCTAAATATCCATCTATTTACATAACAAATAAAGAGAAAAACTATTCTGGGTACAATTATTTCTGGCACCTTTTTAAGATTAAATAAACCATCTCTAAATTTGTAATTAAAAATATCTTAAATTGAAACTAAAATATATTGTCCAACTATCCCAATATCTATCTTACCTTCATGCCAAATGTAAATATAGTAATAAAGATTTTAAAGATCAGAGCCAGTGCTAGCTGCCACATTGCTGTATAAACACCCGCCCCAGCCAGTCGGTCTGGAATGTCATCCACAGGTCTGGTCATGTTGGGATCATTGATGTAGTCACAAAGTTGAGAAGACTCCAGAGCTCCACAGTCATTGAAAAGCTCTGAGATTAGCTCACTGGTACTCCTCCTAGTGTATGGGTTTGGGTAGGCTATGATGGCTGTGATAGCGGTAACTGCAATAACTTCCAAGACCGGGTACTTGCCAAGGCTGGTGGTTTTACGCCTTCTGCACCACGCAATGTTACAGCGGATGAAAAGTGTGCCCCACAGTCCTCCAAAGACCCCCAGGAGAATGAATGGAAAAAGTTCAGCCATGTACCAAGGAGTATGATATTCCACGTAAAAAAGAACCAGGCGGCTGTTTCCAAATGGGTTGATCGACCTCAGGGTAAAAGCAGCCACGAGGGCAGCAAAAAATGATCTCCACAATGTCTTTAGAGGAAAATAGTAGCTAACCTACAAATAAATAAGCAAATGTGAAAACATTTATAATGAGACTAATAATCAGCAAAAGACAATGCCAATAATAGTTAGGGACTTTTGAGAATTAAGAGGGCTAAAGTCTCCTGGGTATAAAACTGAAGCGGAACCAGCGCAAACAAAACCAAACAGAAGAAAACGTACACTATGGAAGGAAACAGATTTCACTCAAAGCAATTGGAGTATTCCTTTTTAAAAAAAAAATCTGACGTAAGTCTTTTGCACAAGTTTTCCCCCAATTTTGTAACCAGGAGACTTAAGTAAGAGATCCCTTTAAATGTCAGTTTAGATCTTCAATAGAAAGACGGAAGTACAGTATATCAAATCGCTTATTATCAATATTACAAATATGCATGTCTTGTTCTGTGTGTATATATATATTTATACAGCCAATAAAGAATATCACTTGTGAGCACATTCACATGTCTTAGGCCGGTCTGCACTCCTGCCTTTCACCATTATCACCTAGCATACAGTGCTCCCACTGCAGCAAGGGATTCTGGGAAATGACATGCAAATGAGCACACAATGTGTAACCTTTTGCCTGGAAAATCCATACACATGGAGCTATATGCTAACGGTGGAGGTTTTTTGTTGCCTTTTTTACCCACCATAATGTTAAATATATACTGTGTATATATATATATATATAGCAACTGTAAATATTACTGTATATTCATTTGCATGTCTTATACAGGTCTGCAACCCTGTCTTTAACCATTATCACCCAGCACACAGCACTTCCACTGCAGCAAGGGATTCTGGGAAATGACATGCAAATGAGCACACAGTGCCACCTTTTATCTCAAGTTCACATTACATTAACAACCCTTAGCCAATGCATGCTGCTTTAGACGCAGCTTTTAAGCAAGGGCTTGGGAGATGCAAAGCCAGTAAACCCACTCACAGACATGTTTCAAGCTGCAGTTCAAGCTGCCGTTTTTAAAATATATATATTATTATTTTTTCCAATTCAATATGTGCATCAATACAATCTGCACATCGCTCCGTTCTCCTGTAATTGATTGCTTGCTCTGGGCTATTTAATTCAGTTCTTGCACAGCATTTTGGGCAATGTAGTTCCTAGAATATGATTGACTGGGCAGTTACTAGATACAATTAGTTCACTGTTAGAGAGAGGACGGGGCTCAAGAGCCAGAGTCTATCAGCAGGGGCTGTCACTTAAAACTTTTTTTTATTTACATTTTAAATGCTACAAGTATTTTCTCATAGTACAGAACTGATTTACTAAAAAAAAAAACACACATGTAGGATATTGCTTGAACGGCTGCTTTAATAAATGACTGCTCTCTGATAGGGCCAATTAGAGCACTGTCGCCTGCAGTTTAATGAATAACGACCACTGTCTTGGAATGCCTCAACAGTCCAAAATCTGGCTTCACTTACCTCTTCCAAACTAAAGAGAACACCACCAATCGGAGCTCCAAAGGCAACTGAAACTCCTGCAGCTGCTGCTGCTGAAAGTACCTGTAATAACACAAACAATGTCATGCTATGGAAACGCTCGTGGTGATAGAAGAAACTGTGTGTTTGACTTTGTTACCTCGACTTACTTCTCTCCTCTTTCCTTCATTCTTGCTGTATTTGGAAAACAGGCTGCTGAAGAAGTTACCACAGCAACAAGCCACGTGTACCAGAGGTCCTTCTTTCCCAAGGCTCAGGCCTGAAGACACCACCAGGACTAGTGTTACTGTTTTTATTAATAAGGTCCACTTTCCTAGGTATCCTCTGATTATAAAACCACTGAGAATGGTTTTTATCTAGCAGAAGACATGAGGCATTATCAATAGCTTTAGTAACAGGACATTCTCATACTTAGTGCATTATTGTGATAACACTAATGAATATTACAGTCATTGGCTCTATAAATACTTTTGACCCAAGTCATTTACGGCAACCGCAAACAAAAATGAAAACATACGGTATTTTATTTGCATATTATTTTGCATTCAAAATCGGCTGTTGCACAAATATTCCAAGAAGATTCAGACTATCGATTAAATCAATGGCACCAGAGCTATGTCTCATTAACTACTGCAAGATCCATTCATTTCATTATATATCTTCATTTACAAGGGTACGCACATTCTAACTTCTGGAAGTAAGAAGTGGCATGTATGCATTGTGAAGCATTAAAGCAGCGGTTCTCAACCAGGGTGCCGGGGAACACTAGTGTGCCGTGACCCTCTGTCCACAGCCCTAGGGGGAAATTTCTGCTAGGAGAGATCGCTTAAAATGCAAACGAAAATGGCAATCAGCACATATTGTTGTTTTAGAAGGTCCACTAATCATTAGGACTCCATATTAACTTAATTGTAAATCGTCTTACTGTACTTCTCATAGCTGGACACTCCAGCTCCAAATAGGTTAATTATATTTATGTTGAAAAAACATTAAAAACAATATTTTTTTATTTAGATACTGTAGATTAATGCTGTTCTTTTTTTACACAATGTAATACAGCATGATGTTCGGACAGTATATTCCAGTATATTAAATATATATAGGGCTACAGTATATTTGCTATTCTGCCATAAGACAAACAAAAGAATACAGACAAAAGGGCACTGAGGTAAGTACAGTATTAACAAAGTATATTCACACTATAAACAGACCTACTGTAGTCTCACTTACACATGAGTGAACATGAGTAAGCTCCGATCATAGTCCTCAACTTGGATAAGCTCCATTGGTACAGTAAGTCTCCAGGGGATTACTTGTGCTGTCCAAGCTGCAGACTTTGAACGAAGCCTGTACTCATGTGCACTTATGTGTAGGTGAAAATAGATCTGTTTATATTGTGAATATGCTTTTTAATACTTACCTCTGTGCGCTTTTGTGTATTCTTTTGTGTTGTTTTCTGGTTGGGGAAGGATCACCCCAACCAGACAAGTAGCAAGAGGTTTGCGCTGAAGGTTAAAGTGTTGCAAGTTCTGCCATAAGAGACGTTCTAACTCTGGAAGACACCTTACTGTACACCCCTTTCAAGTCAGTGGGTTAAGGGGTGTTGTCCAGCACTAGATGTGTCCTATGACTGAAGACTGCGTAGTAAATGGGGGTCAAAATGCCTGAATGATATATTCTACCATTGTATTGTGCAATCCAAAACAAGCACTTGACATTAATGAAATCTTTTGAAATCATTCAAGCAAGATAAAATAATCTCACCTCTGGAATTCCAGATCCACAAGCATAGGGGGCAAAAACTCTGACCAAAGAAACTGCAAGGAAGGCAAATGTCAATGCCCACATAATGTAGAGGAAATAATTCAAAATATATGCACTGGGACTCTGAAAAACATCAAAAATAGCAATTTTTCGATTTTTGGAGGTATAATAAAGTATACAGTAATGAAGCATAGACCATTTTGAAGTATACATTGAAAGCCTTCCCTGTGTTTTTCCTTTTTTTAATGTACAGCACCCAAACCAGGGAGCTAATTCATGGTCCTCCACCTCAAAGGACCTCTTCAGTTTCCCAAAAATGTATGTTTGACACAAAAAAACTACAAATATGGCCACGGGGTCAGCAGTAGCAAGTCGCAAAGTAATTTCCCAATGACTATGCAGATTTCTATTGGCCACCAGAATAAGGCAGACCCCAACTGCAATATTGTACCCATCAGGCCAATATTTTTGCCTTTTAACAAAAGAGAGAAAGTTGTAAGTCCCACTGAACAGGACTTATAGAAACTCCAACATGGGCACTCTGATGTGTGTAATACTAGCGCACCCACCTTGCACTTCAGGTGTATTCACCAGTGCAATTTTTCCTTCTTCAATCCTACTGCCCCCCTTTTTTTCCCCTTTTCTTTTCTTATTTGTATATGTAAACCATGTGATCATGTATACATCTACATCCTTACCTCAGCTGGCAATAGTTTGGTGCTCCTGTTATAAATCTGTACAAATCCTAATTGTGTGCTTAACTTAATGGCCATCTTTCAGTTTCAATCAATTCTCCAGTGAGTGTAACTCAACAGCTACAATGTATCCTTATATTACTACGGTAACATTATCTATTGCTACAGTTTACAGCCAAAACTGCTGGGAACATTGGCAACAAATGATTACAAACAGGAAAGTGTTGTAAAGATCTTGCATTGCTTGGGAGGTGGGCTAAAACCTGCTACAGAAATCAAAGGATGCTTTAAAACGAAATAAAAATGTCATTAAGATTGAAATAAAAACAAAACAGTCACTATTATCTAATACTACAGAACAGATTTTTTTTTTAAACCATATAAGGTTTCACATGTTTTGCTGCTTTAACGTGGGCCATGAAAATCTGTGAGAGCGTGCAAATGTATACTGTCTGTCATTTCTGTCATTATAGCTGCACTGTCTCCTTTTCATGCATGCCACAGCGTAGCTATTTGCTTGTTAAGGTTCATCAGTATGATTCATCCTTGAACATGACAAACTTCTCAGCTGGTTGATTACTGACTGGACAGATGAGCAGGAGAAATTGATGGTAGAAATCAGTTTGCCATCACTTGATTCATGCAAATCAGCAGTGTGTTCCTTTTGTAGTTGATATGCCAGAGAAAGTGCAGAAAGCTCTCGTTATCCCCTTGTTTTAACATTTACTGCACATGCCTTTCACTTTTTTTTGTTAATTTGTAGATAAAGCGACGCACTCACTAAAGTGTGCTTGCCATTCAATTGAGCTGATATTGCATTTTTAGTGAACGGCTCTTAAAATGTGGCAGGCTTAAACAGGATGGCCACAAAGATAAATGCTGTGGAATAATGTAAGCCTCCTATTATTTATTTATAAAAAATGTTTTACCAGGAAATAGTAGTAAGTTCACAGTTACCTCTCATTTTCAACAGTGTCAATTATCCCATTAGTCCTCTGAGCTAGTGCCTTAAACCAGGGCTGCGCAAACTGGGGGACATGACAATTTTTTAGGGGGGGAAGGGCGCAGCGCTTCCAGAGATCTTCCCTACAACATTTGAATTAAATCTACTTATGTAGCACCCTGCTATATTTCTCTGGCCTGGCATGTAAGTCCTGGTAACAGCAGGCAGTGCTAGGGTTAATACAGTAACTAGCACAAGGCTATGCATGTGAATTAGTTTCCGCTGAGTGTATCTATTATGTTGCAGCTTACAAGCACATGTCTGGGTCTGGAAGATGCTGGAATCACATAACACATTTAATTCTGCCCAGTTACTGGGGCGGAATGGCTGGCTCCTCCTCCTGTATTAAGATGTGATCCCTCCATATTAGTGTGAGTCCTGCCTTACCCATCGGGGGTGTCCTGTCCTACCCAGGGGGAGTGCTGAGTCTCCTGGGTGGGGAAAACCGAAGTTTTAGTTCTGCCTCCTCCTGAGTCCTAACCTACTCCAAAGGGGGGTTGGTGCAGTCCTACCCTAGGGGGTAGTGGTACCCCAAGGGGAGGGTGAGAGATCCAGGTAGGGACCTGTTCCCTGGACAGTACCCAAGGAGTGCCAGTTCCTGTAGCAAGAAAGAGACTCCATCATTCCCCCAGTTCAAGTAGGCATTGGGACAGACAAGGTGGAAGCTGCCACCCTCAGTTATGTAGGAACCAGAGGAGGTGAGCTATCTCTAATTGCATGAGGAAGATGCCACTGGCAATGGATAAAAACCTGTCCTGTCGCTGCTATGTATGCTGATGTGGTGCACCCAATAAAGAGTCTGTTGAAAAGTTCCTGGTGCCCTGTTCTACATTTGTTCCACTCCTCTACAGTCTTGGCCTGACCCCACGCAGGGAAGACCCTGAGGCCAGAAGTAACCAACCGAGCTAACACTCTATGAGCAGGTCTAAACCCTATCAGGGAGAGTATAAGAGACTGTTATTCATGTGCAGCCTATCTCTATACAGCCGGTTGGGATAGGGGTGTTACACTTCGAGAATACAAGATACGACAAAGCTCTTGAAACAGTAAGAAAACAATTGTACAACAATTAGTGATTTTTTTCAATGGAAAAACAAGAAAATTCAAACATTATACCTTTTTTATTTTAGACTAAGAATATTTTTTTAAAGTAAAGCTACTTAGAGCAATGCTCTCTTCCTTAAGTCAAGCAGTACAGTATCACCAGCTGCTGAAGTACTCATTCATTTGTGCACACTTGCAATTGATCTACTGTAGCACAGTTACGTTTACCTAATATAAATATACAATGAAAAAAGGAAGAAAGTTTAGGTAACCATTAGACCTGTTGTAGAAGTTCTCCAGAACCTGGATTTCATACTGCTATGGACAACTAGATTGTCTCACAACAGAAGCAGAAGAACACCTAAATCTGTGGTGGAAAAAATGATATACTTAAAGGACCTCATGTGAGGCCCTTGAGCCCTAAAAAGGGCAGCACATTATATGCATCAGCTCACTGTCATTAAACAGCTGATGTAGTGGGGAGAAGCTACGATCCACACAAGCTGCATCTCCACTTCCTCTGCACTTGGGAGAGTGAGACAGCGGCCAGCAGTTGTAGGGCCACATGTGAAGCCCCGGGGCACCGCATGCAGCCGTCATGCCGCCTGTTGCCCACTGACAGAATAAGTGGTAATTGAAAAGCATTAAACACATTAATTGAATGCATTACAATCCTTTAATAATTGTAACCGCATTAAAAGCTCTCCACATACCTCAGACTGATTAACCAGTAGTTCAGACCATTTCTGCCACTTCGGACATTTGTCTCGGTCATCAAAAGTTGTTTCATTCGATGTCCAGCAGCACTGCTCATGACTGTACCAGAAACCACTGAGGCATACACCCTCTTTAAGGTCCGTCATCCAATCCACAGCTAAGTCTATAACTCCGGCTAAAGTTCCTGAAAATACAACATTTTATTACGTTTATTATATGATCATAGACCATCATGAAATTAAAAAGAAATTCCCAGCAGGTAGAATGCTTGATTATATTGAAATATATCAATATAAATTATGGCAGGCAGAAGTCTACCATAGATTTGTTACCTACACAATTACCTTAATACCCAGACTATCTGGGGTTAAAAATTCATACAACTGTATTTCCTCCATATACGATATCAAAAGTGATGAAAGTTTCATTGTCCTCAGATTTTAACAGGAGCTACACCTAAATAAATTAACATAGTCTTACTCGAATGGGATAAGTTATCAAAATCTGTATGTCCCATTACACAAAAAGTGGTGCAATACTGGTGCAAATAAGACTATGAGGTCAGGTACGCTTAGATTAATATGGTCAGTTGTAGTTTAGTTTTTTAATTTTTACACAATTCAATACACAATACAGCAGGCATAAACTTTTAGGGTTCAATGTTAAAATGGATTAAGAAGTAAAGAATGACACAGTGTGCTCATTTGCATGTCATTACCCAGAATCTCTGGCTGCAGTAGAAGCATTGTTTGCCACGCGATAATGGGAAAAGACGTTAAATGCACCACCAGTGCTATTTTTATTAACTGTACACAATTCAACCAATTATAAAAGACGAAATAGATATTAAGTAGCAAATAATTTTTTTTAGCAAGTTTTCTTGTGAGTGCAACTTTAAAATGTATATAAATCCCTATAGCATGTCCATAGGTTTAACAATTTGGTAGTGAGTATTCTGTTTATTTCATACAGCTAATTTAGCAGTAAAAGAATCATATCAAATGGCGCAACACACAAAAATATTTTAGTACTTGAATATTTCAAATTCAGAACTATCTTTATTGAGGAAATACTGACATCATGTGGTCATTTTACATAAGTGGTGAAAACTCATACATTTCGGAGTCTGTGTACAAATCGTTGCAAATAGATTAATTTTTTTGCGGAACAGTCTTGCATGGAGATCATAAATTATATTGCACTTGTGTGCATCTATGCATTAACCTTTTTTTCCCTATTGTGTGCCATAAGCGTCTAAATACGGGTTTATATAGGTACGGTATATTGGTGCAAACAAATGGAACGTACATGATTAAAAAAAAAAGTATTTGTATACTGTAAGTTCTCCAAAAATACAGTTGAATCTGCATCGAAAATGTCCGCCATATTGAAACTTCCACGAGTCTTAATAAGTCTTGTTTATATTGTTAGTCCAGGATTAAGTTGCTATGTATAAACCCAAATATTTTTTACTCAGCAAAGAATTTCCCTTATATACATACAGTAGCTTAACAAAATGTTTTTTTTTTTTTGTTTGTATGGCTATCATAAATAATATTGTTATTTTTCTTTGCAATATATTGCAGAATGCAGTCTTTTATGGAATAGGCTACAACTCTTCAGTTGTTTAACAATATGTTTGGCCATCATGAACTTGCCACATTATGATGAAATGTGAGTTGCGAGATGATGTAACATCCTAACTTTTGACATGTACTGTAAGAGTTGTGAAATAAATGAAGGTAATGGTTTTTTTTTTTTTCCAATTAATTAGTCAATTATCTGAAGGGAGGCTGCTGTGGCAAAGACCAGGACCGGAAAAATACTGTTTGGAAAAAGTGCATGTTCATACCATGTCACACATCACACATCACACATCACACATCAATAACCTATCCATCTAACATGCAGATCAATATACTTTTTTGTAGTTGAACGATAAGATGAATCCCACAATCATCCCACAATGGGGTGAAATCTCTGTAAAACATTTGCCATGACATTGTTTCATACGCCTATAACATGTATTATCTTTAACTGTGCATGCAATGTCTTGTATATAATGTATACCCTGTTCACTTAATGTAACTATGTATTTGTAACCATGTATTATTTGTCATCATACAGTAACTCTATGCCCAGGACATACTTGAAAACGAGAGGTAACTCTCAATGTATTTACTTCCTGGTAAAATATTTTTATAAATAAATAAAATAAAAAATAAGAATCCAGGTTTATAATAGTATGTAAGGTAGGTACAGTTGTTCATTTAGTTTTTAGAGTAGCATTTCGCAAACCTATGATAGCATTTGCAATTCTTTCCAACTACTCTCGCCACGCTCCCTGTCCACCCCTCTTTCTCCCTCTCTGCCCCATTTCCTCTGACATGATCGCTGTCTTCATCTGTCTGTTTGTTTTAGTGTATATACTGTAAATACTTTAATTTGGATTCACGTTTATTCAAAGGTTACCCTTTTTATAGCTTTTTTTTTTTTTTTTTTAAGCTGGATGCTAAGATTTGTTTCTTTAACTGTATGTATAGGAATTATATATAATTATTTAACCTTTTGGCCTTTAAATGTGTCCTTCACTAAACTTTGACAATTTCTGTATATTTCCATAGGTAAGTGCAAAGGTATACATGTGAATAATTATGTAATAAAAGTAAAGGACAACAATTTTTTTTAATAAAAAAAAATATATTTACATTTTCTTTTTTGTTTTATATTACTAATTTCTTCACAGCCTTTTGGGTGGCGGTGCAGAAAGACATGGTCCCCATTATAATGGTGTAGGCTGTGTGCTTGGTTAAAGTGTTGCTTGGGCTGTGGTGGAAGTAGATGGTGCTGTAATTGTGAGGGTTCCAGGTGCAGTTGACGTCAGAGCCACAACGCCCTCACGCATAACGTTACGTTATTGCTATGAGTTGTTACATGTATGTTGCTGTCTTCAGCATCAATTTGTTGTTTATCTACCTCATTTTTCAAATCCAGGAGCATGCTTTGCCTTAGCTTCATGTGGTTCTGGTGGTACTTTTTATGGGTATTGTGACAGGGTGAATGAACGTCACCAGCCATATACCTGGCAAACCTATGTTTAGGCTTGCAGTGCAGCAGTGACGAGGTTAAGTTTCAGTTGAGAAGGGCTGCTTAATTAGTCTGACTCCAGCTGCATAATCAAGGTGTTTTAAAACCCCCAGGCTGTACACACATACAAGCTAGCTGGTCAGGAGGCAGGACTAAAATACTGAAGAGATTACTGCTATAAGGTCTGTTTTGCAAAGTACATGTGTGATGAACTGTCTGTGTCCTGCATGCTGAAGAGAAGCTGCCTTGTTTTCTATGCTGAAGAGAAGCTATTTTGTTTTTGTCTGCTGAAGAGAAGCTATTTTGTTTTTGTATGCTGAAGAGAAGCCATTTTGTTTTGTGTGCTGTATGTTTTTAAGGCTCAATAAAGAAGCCTTATTAAGAGAACCCGCGTGTGTGGTTGCATGTACCCTGCAACATATGGTGTCAGAAGTGCCGGGATTTTGAGAGGCCCCTGCAGTTGAAGGGCCACACACACACAAAAATGAGAAAAATTGAAGAATTTTTAAAAGAGTTTCTGTGCAAGCAGACCAGACAGCAGGGACTGTTAATGCAGGAGGAGACCAAACAGCAGGGACTGTTAATGCAGGAGCAGGCCAAACTACTATTGCAGCAGCAAACCCAGCTCCTAACCCAGCAGCAGGCAGCACAGGATGAACGGATGGCCAAGCTGCTGACCCAATTCCAGGGGTCTGCCAGTCCAGAACTTGCGAACAAACCCCCGGTCCTCCTGAGAAAAATGGCTCCGAACGAGGATCCAGAGGCTTTCTACTGACATTTGAAAGGGTTGCCGAAACTCAGTGCTGGGCTGCAGATCGCTGGGCAACTGCTTTGGCCCCGCTCCTCATGGGAGAAGCCCAGGCCTCATATCAGGGCCTCCCAGCAGATCAGGCAATGGACTACCAACAAGTAAAAGCCGCCATACTGGATCGCTTAGGTCTGACCCCAGAGACCTACGGGTAGCAGTTCCGGAACCTGAAGTACAGCTCTAAGATGAGACCCCGGGTCCTCGCTCAGCGGTTATTGGACTTGTGTACTCGCTGGATACAACCCTAGGAGCGCACTAAGGAGGCAATTCTTGAGCAAGTGGTTTTGGAACAATTCCTACAGATAATACCCCCTTCCACACGCTCGTGGGTAAAATGCCATGCTGCTAAAACCCTAGCTTTGGCGGTCCGACTCGTTGAGAACTTCCTTGGAGCCGAGGATCAGGCGAGTGCCCTGGACCCGATGGATCCAACTTCACCAGCACTTGCGGAGACACAAAGAGGGAGATTGGAACAACAGGGAAACTACGGCCCCTCCATAAGCAACCGCCAAGTGCCACGAAAAGAGCAGTCCTTGCAACAAGGAAGAAGTCAAAACACCGGGCACCGCCGAGACCCTCATCCCCTTCCTGATGTCAGCTTGTCGCCAAATGAGAGGAACTTCCAAGGACGTCGCCCACAGGACCCACCAGATGCCTGGTCTCCAGTATCCGGTCCAGCGGAGCGCTATCCACGGCCCCCTCCTGCGAGGAAACCCTCTCCATGTTCCGCCAGCGGAGAACAAGGCCAACGGCATGTGGACTGTCCACAGATGGATTATTCCTTCAGCAGGACCGTCGCCTCGGCCTTCACTTGAGAAAATTACAAGCCCTGGCTACTTCCAGCCCAGGTTGGGGGAAAAAACGTCCAGGCCCTTGTAGATTCGGGCTCTGGGAAAACTCTGGTCTTCCAGGAACTATTACCGCCAAACGTGTTTTCTTTTGACTCTCCATGGAGTATAGAATGCATACACGGCGATGTAAAACGGTATCCGAAGGCCAAAATCCGGCTACAGGTAAAAGGTCAGGAGGCCTACCTCGAAGTAGGAGTCGCTCCTTGGCTCCCTGCCCCCGTTGCGCTCGGCCGGGATAGGACTTTCTTTTTAGACCTAATGGCTCCAGTCTCTCATGAGGAGCCTTATTCTATAGCTCAGGAGAACCCTGGCAAACTGTTCCCCTTCTCGGCAGACCTTTTTCCCAGTAGACACCGGGTTCCAAAGACTCGGAAGCAAAGACGCTTTGACAAACAGGACTGGTTGCAGAAATCTGGGTCTCAAGGTGACCATTCTAGTAGCCAGAAATCACAAGTGATGGCTGGGGATGGCCAGAGGGAGGGGGATATGGGCCCTGGAGATTTACCAGACCTATACATCCCTGATTTTCGCCAGAGGCAAAGGGAAGACCCAGTCCTTGCTAGATAGTATGATATGGTGGTAAAAATTGATGAGCAGATATTGAATGCACAGAGGGTGATAGTATTCCCCCATTTTGAATTATCAAATGATATCCTGTATAGGGTTAATAGGCAGACACAAACAGGGGAGGTCACCAGACAGATATTGGTTCCCAAGGCGTTTGTTAAATCTGTGTTCACTCTAGCCCATACTGTCCCTTGGGGTGGTCACCTTGGCAGGGATAAAACATTGGACCGTATTTCGTACCGATTCTATTGGCCAGGGATGCATAGTGATATTGCTAAGTTATGTGCGGCATGTCCGGAGTGCCAGCTAACTAGTCCGAAGGGACAAAAACCAGCCCCTTTGGTTCCTCTACCCTTGGTGTCAGTTCCCTTTGAGAGGATTGGGGTAGACTTGGTAGGACCTCTAGAACCTTCTGCGAAAGGACACAGGTTTATTCTTGTAATAGTTGACTATGCAACAAGATATCCTGAGGCGTTCCCCCTGAGAACAGCAATGGCGAAGCAAGTAGCCAACAAGTTGCTGGAGCTGTTCTCACAGGTTGGACTTCCCCAGGTTATGTTGACAGACCAAGGTACAAATTTCATGGCTAAACTGATGCAGGATGTCTTAAAATTACTAGAGGTCAAGTCTGTTCGGACATCGGTCTACCATCGGTCTACCATCCACAGACTGACGGATTGGTGGAAAGATTTAACCGAACTCTAAAAGTGATGCTGAGGAAATTTGTAGATTCAGAGAAGAGAGCCTGGGATGAACTTCTCCCTTTTCTGCTGTTTGCAGTGCGGGAAGTTCCCCAGGCCTCCACGGGATTCTCTCCATTTGAACTGCTGTATGGCCGCCAACCCCGGGGTATCCTAGACCTCCTAAAGGAGTCCTGGTAGGAACAGCGGTCCCCTTCTAAGAATACCCTGCAATATGTATTGGACCTTAGGAAGCGCCTAGATGTGGTCGGGCATTTTTTTAGGGAGAATCTTAGATCAGCCCAGGACAGTCAGGAGAGACATTACAAAATGCTCATATGAGAGTGTTTCACCCAGGAGATCAGGTGATGTTGTTGTTACCCAGTTGTGAGAGCAAACTCCTAGCCAAATGGCAGGGCCCATTCGAAGTACTCCGCCGCACGGGTGATGTGGATTACGAGATCGCTCAACCAGGGTCCAGGAAGGGTAAACAAATTTACCATGTGAACTTGCTGAAACCCTGGAAGCAGCGGTCTCTATTCATCCACCCGGTGGAGGAGGAAACGGACTTGAGTCCTCAGCCCCCACAGGAGAACATCGTGGGTGACAATAAAATCCCAATGGGTAGACAGTTGTCCTCTGAACAAAAAGGGGACTTGTTAAAAATAATTACACAATTCCATGATGTTTTTTCTAATTTGCCAGGGCAAACTAATTTAATTTCACGTGTGATTGAGACAGCACCTGGGGTAAAAGTACGTTCCCGTCCTTATAGGTTGCCTGAAAGTCGTAGGGCCCTGGTAGAGAAGGAGGTACAAGAAATGTTACACTTAGGAGTGATTGAGGAATCATGCAGTGAGTGGTGTAGTCCACTAGTTATGGTCCCTAAACCCGATGGGAAGGTAAGATTTTGTGTGGACCTCCGAAAGGTCAATGCGGTATCCAAGTTTGACGCATATCCGATGCCAAGGGTGGACAAGTTAATTGACGCCCTTGGTAACGCGGAATATATGTCCACGCTGGACTTAACAAAAGGATACTGGCAAAAACCTTTAGAGGAAAAGTCCAAGTGCAAAACAGCCTTTGCCACTCCCATGGGTTTATACCAGTTTGTGACAATGCCATTTGGACTGAATGGAGCCCCAGCCACATTTCAGAGACTCATGGATAAAGTGCTGAGACCCCATAGGGCTTATGTCACAGCCTACCTAGATGACATTGTCATTTATAGTAAACACTGGCGGGCCCATCTAAATAGGCTGAAAGCGGTCCTCAAATCTCTAAGAGAGGCAGGGCTCACAGCCAACCCTAAGAAATGTGCCTAAGGTAAGGCGGAAACCAAATACTTAGGGTATGCAGTGGGAGGTGGAAAAGTAAGGCCACTAGCCGACAAGGTAGTTGCCCTGAAAGAAGTTCCGACCCCGCAAACAAACACGCAGGTACGCTCTCTGCTGGGTTTAGCAGGGTACTATCGATGGTTCATCCCCAACTACTCGGAAGTTGCAGCCCCATTAACGGACCTCACAAAAAACTGTGCCCCTACACAAGTGGTATGGTCAAGGGAGTGTCAGAGAGTCTTTGAGGACATAAAAAGGTGTCTATCAGAGGGTCTCGTCCTTAGAAGCCCAGACTTCAACAGGCCTTTTGTAGTGCAAACCGATGCATCAGAGATAGGGCTAGGGGCAGTGTTGTCACAACAGTTTGAGGGAGTGGAACATCTGATCCTTTTTCTGAGTAGGAAATTGTTCCAGAGGGAAAAAACTACTCAGTGATTGAGAAGGAGTGCCTCGCAGTAAAGTGGGCAATCGAGGCTTTGAGGCATTACCTGGCAGGAGTCCATTTTACTCTGGTGACGGACCATGCTCCATTGAAGTGGTTAAATAGTATGAAGGACTCCAATGCTAGGTTGACCAGGTGGTATATGGCCCTCCAACCCTTCTCATTTGAGATTCACCACAGGCCTGGAAAAGAAAATGCAAATGCTGTCTTCTATTCTAGGAAGGGGTGGATGGTCGGGTTTCAGCCGGCGTGGCCCCAGCCACACACTAACAGGGGAGGAATGTGACAGGATGAATGAACGTCACCAGCCATATACCTGGCAAACCTATGTTTAGGCTTGCAGTGCAGCAGTGACAAGGTTAAGTTTCAGTTGAGAAGGGCTGCTTAATTAGTCTGACCCCGGCGGCATAATTAAGGTGTTTTAAAACCCCCAGGCTGTACACACATGCAAGCTAGCTGGTCAGGAGACAGGACTAAAATACTGAAGAGATTACTGCAGAGATTACTGCTATAAGGTCTGTTTTGCAAAGTACATGTGTGATGAACTGTCTGTGTCCTGCATGCTGAAGAGAAGCTGCCTTGTTTTCTATGCTGAAGAGAAGCTATTTTGTTTTGTGTGCTGTATGTTTTTAAGGCTCAATAAAGAAGCCGTATCAAGAGAACCCGTGTGTGTGGTTGCATGTACCCTGCAACAGGCATCATAGAACTCGAAATTGGTGTTGCATCATGTAGCACACTTCTTCCTCCTCTGGGGCTTCTGTAGGGTGGGTTCTGCTACCCAGCAAAAGTGCTGCTTGTTCAGGTGCTGCAATAGGCTCCTAGTGTAGTTTAACCATTTCTTCCATTGGAGGCGTGTCCAGCTCCTCAAACACTGTCTTCCAACCCACAAAGCATTGTAAGTATGACTGCTGCAGCTGGCAATGGAGGGACATGAATCTGAGGCAATAGTCTTGTGTGAAGGGAAGTATGCAAATGTCAGTACTGATTCAACGGCCGTTATTCGAACATTTACCTGAGTAAATCTTGCGTTATGCCGCGTGGGGTTGCGAGATGTTCCTTTGCGGACATAATGGCCCATCGGATTAACACAGCAGGGGTCCCGGCCTGTCTGTAAGAGACGCGCAGTAAGAGATAGGCTGAATCAGTCACTCTAACTGCGCACCTCTCACAGGTGATTGCGGGTTGTTTTATTTAATGTTAAACATTACAGTAATGTAGCAGGGGGTCTCCAGAGCTGAACCGAATTGATTTCAGGTCCGGGGACCCCCTACTTCCCGAGATACAGGCCCCGTTATGGGGTGCCGCTATCTCCAATGCATTGAAATGTCCCGATCACATGACGCTGGACATTTACATGCATAGGAGATACCGGCACCCCATAACGGGGCCTGTATCTTGGGAAGCAGGGGTCCCCGGACCTCAATTCCACAAGGTCCTGCTCCGGAGACCCCCTGCTACAATACACTAGTAATACAATTTAAATATGTAATAACCACCAAAACACAACCCACCCCCTGTACCCCCACATATAACCATATTTTATTTTTATTACACACAGGATTAATACCACAGGCCGGCGAGGGTCCCCGGGTGGTCCCCATGGGTGTCTGCAGGCCCCATAGTGCACTGTGGCAGATTCCCACAGGTGTCTGGGGGCCCTCGGGTTGTCACCGATAGGCTCTGTGGGCCCCATGGGTTCCCGTGGGTGGTGGTCCCTGCGGTTGTCTGGGGGTCCCCGGGTCATCCCCACAGGTGTCTGGGGGCCCTCGGGTGGTTCCCAAAGGTGTCTGGGGGCCCTCGGGTGGTTCCCATGGGTGTCTGAGGGCCCTCAGGTGGTCACCGTGGGCGTCTGTGGGTCCTCGGGTTAAACCACCCTGCCCCGCTACCCACTCGGGAGGCCTAACCAACCACCCCGGAACCACTGTACCCACCCTGTACCCATTGATTGGCATAGTGGTACATCATACCCATATAATATATATATAATATAATATGGGCATGATAAGCTACTAAAGCAGGCTCTTTGACAAAGTCCCAGGCTGGGACGAAACACGTCAGAGTTCGCTCTGTAGCATGTTTTTTCTAGTGTATATGCACAAATAAACTACAACCCTTTTATTGTACTCCATTGCGTGTGGATCTTCTATCTTCCAATACCTGACGGCAGCAGTGCACCGCCTCTCTGTTCTATTTTTGGTTTCCTTCCCTGGGCTGGAGCACGCTACTTTTCACTTCCGGATCAGAAGGCACCCGACGTCATCGCTGGATTCTGAACGCTGACCGCTTCGCATGGAACACAGACCCGTCGTGTCAAATATGTGAGTGTTTGCGCTCCCTATTCTATCTCCCCCTGCACCTCCGCAGTGAGGTTACCTTGTCCCTGTGTGGCTCCGGATGTATGAGGGCAGTGGCGGAGGGTGGCGACACATTCAGTTGTATATGGTTCCTTCTCAGGGGACACAGCTGGGTTGTGGCTTCACATACTCCCTACCACATCTCAGCCCCTATCCGCGGCACGCCACGATACAGGGTTCAGGCGGGGTGAATATATGTTTATGCATCACTTATTTTTCAATGGGACTCTGAACGGAAGTTGACTTGATTACTACACAGTATATATTATTCTTTCTGGACATTTGATAGTAGCTTCTGCATACGATTTGTAGCATCAGTACTCCTTGGAGCAATTCTAGGATTTCTTTTATCTACTATAGCAGTGAGACTGGGTGAGTGAGTGAGTGGGTGGGTGGGTGACTGTGTGGATGAGTGAGTGACTGGGTGGGTGAGTGAGTGACTGGGTGGGTGACTGACCTTGACCGGGTGGGTGCTGCTTCCTGCTTCCTTGCCCGCCTGACATGAGGTAGGCTCGGGGGGCGTGGGGGTGGGTGGCGAAACTGGTGGCTAATTCCGCTGCGGGCATGGGTTAAGCTGGGTTGGCACGTGCAGGGGAAGCTGGGTTGGTGCGTGTGGGGGAAACTGGGTTGGCACACACGGGGGAAGCTGGGCTAGCGCGCACAAGCTCGCAACAGTGCTTCCCCTCTGTCCCACGTTGGGAGGGGCAGGGAGCAGGGGGGAGAGCGGGCCCACAGGCACCATGCCAGACACCCTGCTTCCCTGCTCATGCGTGCCGAGACCTCGGCTCTGCGCATTCACACAGGGAATCGCCGGCATTTGTTTTCTGACTTTATTTTTTATAAAACGGGCACGCTGACCCCTGACTCACGGGGCCAGGGACGCCAGCCCCCCCTCTGTTGGCGGCCCTGATCAGCAAAGATGGAGACTTTGCTCTCTATGTCAACCTCAAAGTCATTAATAAATAAGTTAAGAAGCAGGGGTCCTAGTACCAATCCCTGAGGTACTCCACTCACAACTTTAGTCCAACCTCAAAAAGTTCAATTTACAAGTCTCTGTTAATAATAATGTTCTTGTATAGCACTGCTAGTTTTTACATAGCACTTTACAGAGACATTTTGTAGGCACGGGTCCCTGCCCCATGGATCTTACAATCTATTTGTTGGTGCCTGAGGCACAGGGAGATAAAGTGACTTGCCCAAGGTCACAAGGAGCTGACACAGGGAATTGAGCCAGGTTCCCGTGCTTCAAACGCAGAGCCAGTCAGTGTCTTTACTCACTGAGCCGCTCCTCCTCCTCTGTTGTCTATCCTTCAACCAGTTTTCAATCCAGGTGCAAATATGTTAACCAAGTCCAATTTGCTTTAATTTGCTTTTGGAAGTCATTTATTAATTTATGCCACTGATCCACTATGGCAGTTCAGTTTTATGTACTTTATCATAAGCAAGTCAAATAAAACAGTGTAACGTTTGGGGATCATTTTAATTCACTTTCTATAATGAGAACTTCAGATAATATATCAGAAAAACAAAGAAAATGTTTCAAGTGTCACAAGCTGAAGCATTGCTCGCAAAACAGGTGCTTATTGCAACATTCCAACTCTTCATGATTCTACATCACTAGTGGCCAACTTCAGTCCTCAAGATCCACCAATAGATCAGGTTTTTAGGATATCCCTGCTGCAGCACAGGTGGCTCAATCAATGGCTCAGTCAATGAGTCAATCACTGAGCCACTGATTGAGTGACCTGTGCTGAAGCAGGGACATCCTGAAAACCTGACCTCCAGTCCTCAAGGGCCATGAACAGTTGGCTACCACTGCCTTACGTCAATGCATTAAGGTGCTTTGGGTTATTCTTTGCTTCAAATTGCTCCTCTTGTGCCATGAGCTGATTCTTGAATAATGGTTATTCAAAGAGTTATGGTAGGAGATAGTCAGAGCAAATATTTGAATGAGATGTATTAAAATTGTGCATATACTGTAACTGGTGCAGTTGTCCTTTCTATTTTTGGCAAATAAATCAGCCAGTTGTAGGTGGTGGTAACCACTGCTCCCAAGAAACCAGTGCCAAATGTAAGAAGCATGATTAACCAGCTCCATACATATATGTATGCATGCACTGTATATCTTCAGTTATATAGCGCCATACAGGTACATAGCACTGTACAATACACTTGATATAATATTATATTATAACACATTATGGAAATAAGCGCTTCAGACAAAACAATACTAAAATGAGTCACTGCCCGAAGAGCTAAGATGATACAGATGCAGTGCCCATTATCCTACTGTAAACGCGAATGTGTTAAAAAGTCAGAAATAACGCAATATTTATTGCATGCGTTGAGTGTGTTAACCCTTTGTAAACCATGCTAATTATAGGATAACAGCTCCACATCGGTATGTCGTTGGAGCAAATTGACGCAAAGGCAGTATTTGTGTTTTGGAGAAAATGGCAGCATTTTAATTATTATTTTTATAAAAGGTCTTAACATCATGAAATTCTGCCTTATTTTCAGTCAAAACTCAATATCTGCTGTCCCAACAGTATAATTGTCGGCATATGTCAGTATTAATAAATCATAACAATGTTGGTATGTACTGTACAATTCTTGCAAATTTGTTTTACATGCAGTGTTGAAAATGCAATGATGGTAGTAAATAGTCAAACAAATCCTTTGAAACAAAACAACAAACATGAAAACTGCTTATGGTATATTTGTGCTACGAAGACATCATCGTAGTTTAATGAAAAACCTCCATAAAGAGAGATAAACCCAACAAGCAGAACTTTAGGTTTACAAAAAAAAGTAGTGATTCTCCCCACCCTGTCACATACTGTAAACAACTGTTACATAACTTGCTTCTTTTAAAGGAGCAATTCATGCCCTTTTTTAAGTTATTATTTTTAACATAGTATAGAAGCAGGGGGTCTCCGGAGCAGAGCTCCATTAATTTCAGTTCTGTGGAACCCTGCTTCCCAAGATACAGACCTCTAAAGGGGGTGCCGGGATCTTGACACAGTTTAAAGCTCCTGCGTCACATGGGCCAATAAGAAGCTGAACCTGATGAAGTTACGACTTCCTATTGACCCGCAAGACGTGTAAGCTTTGAAACTCCGCCATTATGTGAACGCTGCTAGCAGAGCGGAGTGGCTACCGCACCCCCTACGGAGGTAAGTATCTCTGGAAGCAGGGGGTCCCCGGAGTTGCAGTTAAGGAGGTTTAGCTTAGGAGACCCCCTGCTTCAATCCTATGTAAAAACATATACTGTACAAAGAATGCCAAAAGAAAATAATGAACTGCTTGCTTGGATTCCCTCTTTAATTAGACTTTAGGGGGTTATGCTCTAAAATACAATAGTGCTGATCGGGCGCTAACGCACAAAAACTTCACTGCACTTTAAAGTACAGTCACCTAAATTTACAGCTTTATATAAAGAATGAAAGAGGTGGCCACATCTCTTTTGCTTTTCTGTAACCTTTAAGAGCTTAAAGCAATAAAGGTAAAGTCCTGTATTTCTGGATTTACATATGCTGCACCCACCTGCTAGGAGTCCGATAAGGAGCATTACAACCCATCCTGACCAAGCGTCTAGAAGGCCTTTGACGAATTCCCACAACGATTCCTTGCTCTTGCTTGTGATCTGTTAATTTAATCACAGGAGATTAATTAATAAACAATTGTACTATTAACCATTTTGTTAGAGATTGACCGCTGACATTTTGAAACCCAACATCATTTATTGAATAGGTTACGTTACACTACATTATCTAAAAAGGTTTTTTGTTTTTTTATTAAATATTTTCATAAAAACGCTCACCTAGTATTATGAGCCGCATTCATCAAGTTCCGGTAAGGGTTATCGTACCCGTTCCTGAGATAACTCCCATAACTTAAATGGAACAGGGGGGATAACCTGCACCGGTTCTTGATGCATCTGCCCCTATGCAGTAAATTCTAAATGATCTGATGTGGCCATGTGGGCAGTTTCAGACGTAAATCCCCATGGAAGACTATAGGGATTTTCGGCTGAAAACCATCCTAACGACCGCTTCGGGATATATATAAAAATTAGCCCTACATTTTGTAGATGTATATATCCAAAAGAGTAATCTTCAGTAATCTTAAGCCCAGTTCCACAAAACTCCATTAAATAATGTGATGTTACCTAAAGCAGGAAGACGTTATAATGCCAAACACACTAAGATAATTACTGTATACAGTATTCAAAAACATTGGCTAAGATTGAGCTCCCTAGATCAGGGGTGCAGAAACCTTTGGACCTGCACCCCCGTGCTTGCTTCCCCCAGTGCTCGCACCCACCTTACCTTTTTTGCCGGCGGAAAATGACGCCGTGGGGTCATGTGACGTCACATGACTCGAAGCGTCAAATCCATGGCGATGTGTCACACCAAGCCTCTGAATCTCGGCAGAGGCCTTGTGCGGTCCCCGGCATTTCATTTAAATGCCTTGGAGAAGAGCCACGCCTCCCCTCCCTCCAAGAAAAATCTCACGCTCCCCAGTTTGCGCACCGTTGCCCTAGAGTTTGCTTACCATGATGTTATTTCAGGATAATGCAACGTTATCTTTAAATAATAGGAAGTTACTAAAGTCTTGTCGCCCTTTACCAACATTGTGACCCTGAAATGGGACTAGGAGAATACCTAGAATTGGTGATAAAAAAAATTGTCAAATAAACTTTTACCAACTTTTTAAAATATTAACCCATTAGGAGCCCAAGTAGCCAACTAGTCATTGGGCAACCCATATTTGATTAAAAGAGACTTAAAACTGCTAAGGTTAATTTGTGTATAAACTCTGATTTGCCCTTTACAATTTGCATTGTTAACCTACTCAAACCTTTTATTTTAAATAATTAGTCTAGAATTCTTTTTTTTTTTTTTTTTAGAGAACATGAATTTTTATACTTTTATGGGGTTATTCTTTAAAGTGCAATAATGCCATTGGTACCAGGGGCTTTACTGGAGCTGAACTGCATAATGTTTTGCTCAGGAGACCACAACTTTTCCGAGATACCTAACGGTCTAGTTACTGGTGTTAAAACTCCCTCAAAGGAATTCAAAATGGCCACCAGACTAATAGGAAGCCGCAACGTCATTGGTTGTGGCTTGCTATTGATTGACTGTTGTTTAAATAACTTGATCTAGATCGATAAGTATTTTGCGAGTCAGGGGAGGGGGAGACAAATGTGTAAAAAAAAACCAAAAGAAACAATGGATTCATTTTCATTACTGCTTTGATGAATACACCCCTTAGAATGTATTATAACAATGAAAAGAAAAAGGAAAGGGTCCCAACTCAGCACTCAAGTATACTCAGAACAAATATCAAATTGGAATGCATGTTTGCTTCTTTTTTTCACCACAATTAACTGAATGTTTGTAAGAAATTAAAACATATTTGTCTACATACTTTTCTATGCCTGTCTGTATCACGTGACTTTTCTCTTAACCAGTCAATCGTGTGGAAATCCTCATATGTCCCGACATCTGGAAAAGGCTCATCAAGGAAATCCATAAGGTTACTGGAACCATTTATCTCTCCTGTATTAACCATGTTAGCAGAACCTGCAGTGAAAAGGAGGTTACATTAAAAAAAAAAATAACTATAGGACTTTTCCTCAAATACCTTTTTATCGATTAACAATTACGCTTGGACTGGGTATTCTTGGTTTATATTTGTTGGATCTGCAAAAGTAAAATTAGTAATTAGCGGGGATGGCTTAATGGTGGTGCCAACGGTGCGACTGCACTGGGCCCCGCACTTACCAAGACCCCGCGCTCTTCTCTGGGAACCCACCTGTAGAGCGGTTGCGGAAGCAATGGAGGGAATCGACTCAGGCGGCTATCACGGAAGCCATCCAGAGGAACCCAACTTCCAATTCAGGACCCCCCAGATGATCTCCCTCAAGTGCCACCACGGAAACCGACTCATAGGTAGGGCTACGGGATAGGGAAGAGGCCCTGCATAAACACTCTGCACAGGGCCCCATGATTCTGCAAGTTGTCCTGGTCATTAGTCTATATTTTAAATAGTTGCAGAAACAGTGATCAAGATGAAACTGATAAGGCCAAAGTCACAAAATAGCTACCATAGAGAGCCCATTCATACTGTATGTTCTTGTTCCAGTCTTAGAAGTGCCAGCTAGGTAATGCAGCAGGTAAAGAGTCTATGTAAAAATAGTTAGGAAGCTTAATGTGACTATTTGCATGTCACTACCCAGAATCCTTGTCTGTAGTTTAGCCACTGTATGAGATATAACAATATGTGAACGACACAGGTTTGTGGAAGACACGCAAACACGCTCATTGGTTCACCATCATTATTTAAGATGTGTTTTACAAATGCTTTGTACATTATCTGAAATGGCAGTTTGGGCCATTTTCAGTTGAAAATTCCAATTGACTTAAAATGTCAGACAATATAAAATAAGGCCCTAAGAAACGTATTTACTGACTTTGGATGCCTCTTGAGCAAGGTAGTAGAATAAACGAATATGACACAATTGATTGTTAATGTTCATTCGAGTTATCAATTACCATTACACATCACGGGAATTACTTTGGCAAATTTACTGTAGACCTGAGAGAACAATTGTGAGAGCTGAATTTGAACGTGTTGTTAGAAAATGGCAATGGCATTCCTGAGAAATATTGTTTTTAACCATTATATACCCTGTTGAATTATTTAAATTGAAGCTGGGTACATGATGAAAAATGGAGAGTAAAGGGAAATTATACAAGAAAAATAACTGAATTATGTACGTGGATTTGCACCCTTAAATTAGCATGTGATAGTTAATATCGATTAGGATTTTTTATAAACTGAAAAATAGCCATGTTATTGCATGCAAAGAAAACTGATAAAACTATAAGGACATTTATTATTAGCCTAGCACCAGACAAGTTCAATATGATACTTTTTTTTAATCTTATTGCAAATATTCTATAGTTTCCTACTAAATTATTATTTTCCATCTTGCTTAAAGCAGCAATCCACCCAAAAAAATAAGTATTTTTATTTAATCTGATATGAACCAGTTTCCACTGAGCTGAACCACAGCACTCAAAGCTCTGGGGACCCAACTTATTGCAGATATATTTCAACCTTTGCCAATACAGTACATGCAAGGAACAACAAAGATGGCTGCAGAGTCACACAATCCTGCCAAGGTTTTCTATTGGCTGTCAGAGTGAAGCTGACCTTAGGGGGAATATTGTTTCTCCCTGACAAGAACTCTAGAAGGGGAATTCTAAAATGAAATATCTCAGGAATCAATGTATACACACACACACACACACACACACACACACACACACACACACACACACACACACACACACACACACACACACACACACACACACACACTAACAAACACACACACTAACACACACACACACACACACACACACACACACAAAAAGACTAACAAGATCCCTTATAAGAGCACTCTAAATATGCCTGGAGTAAGATATGAGAATCAAACGCACAAAAACGGGAACCAAAGTCAAATTGAAAAAATGGCTATGATTTTAATACAGTAGCAGTAGAACACACTAACATTTAAAAACATACAAACACTGATGGCAGCCTGAAATGTGCTAGAAAATATAAAGAAAGCATAACAAATGAAAAAAACAATCTAAGGACTAAATGCACTATACTGAAATGAACTAATAACTAACAATCCATATATGAGTAGTAATACAAAACAGTAGAAAGTGCAAAACTCCCTTTTGTGTGTGTTATATATATATATGTAGCCAGGGTCCCTCTGGTCACCCTGTCTGTAGGTTTCTTTCCCCCTTTAGTGTGTGCTGCTGCGGGGGCGAGCACGTTCCCGGGGGCTCCCGGTGGCAGCTGCGGCAGGACGCCGCCATGTTTAATGTGTTCGCGCATGTACGGAGGCTTGCGCGTAAGCAGAGCATTCGCGGCGGCCATGTTGAGGTTGACGCGGGAGTTCGCGCCTGTGCCGTGCAATGCACAGAGGTTGGCAAGCATAGAGGTGGCCATTACATGTGTGCAAGAGCTCTTGGAAGTTGCGCATGCTCAGTTAAGAGTAGCGGCGGCCATTACAGCTTCAGACAAGTGCAGTAAAGATCGCGCACGCGGTCCCCATAGGAAAGAGCTGTACCAAGAACTACAATTCCCAGCAGCCTCTGGGGACTGCACTTTCACCCTGGTCACAGGCAGCATTGAAGCCAATAGAGCTGGCAGCTTCTCATACTGCAAAGTTGCAACAATGTTGTGCACAGACAGGGTTTTGTCAGTTAGATCCAGGAAGCGATTGGGGAAGGTAGTGTACACAGCTGCAGTGCTCTGCTGTACTAGGCCCCAGACACCCCAGGCCAAGGTAGGCCCCACTCCCCACTAGGTTAGTGGGTAAGTTCATAGGGAAGGCCCCTTAGGTAGGGACCCTGCCCTCATCTGAGTCTTGTCAGTGACACAGCTGCAGTGCTGTGGGCTCTGACAAGAAGAGACAGTGTGGCTTGCAGTGCAGCCACAGCAGTTAGTTTGGCAGTTTCAGGGAAGGCCCCTTTCAGTGCAAGGGGGGGTTGTTTTCTATAGTACCCACTTCTATGTGATATTACCGGTGCCAGTTGCACTCAGTGATCGCGGCCTGCGTCTGGGCTCAGACAGGCTCTGCAGCAAGAGACTTTCCAAAGGTGGATCACTCCATGCGGGAGTCACCCACCGCCAGGCCGAGTTGCAGGACGTCACAGAGGAGATCGCAGAGCGGTGGATCCTTTGTGAAGAATCTGCAGCCTCACGTGCTGGAGCACTGGGCAGGTACAGTCAGTCATCAAGTGCACCAACTTTACCAACAGTCACTCACTTGGGGTATTGTGGGACATTTGGGACTATTGATATAACGTGTGGGGTACAAAGCCCTGCGTGGTGACCGGGTAGTTGTGCCTATTAGTGTTATAGAGGGACACTGTCAATGTCATATTGTTGAAGTATGTTGTGTTGTGTTATTTGCCATATAGTAAACCCTTTTAGCCATAACCTTTGGTGTGGGCTGGTTACTTTATGGATGTTCCTATGTGAGGGCCACTCTACACTCCTAGAAGCTCACATAGGTGGAGGCGCTGACAAGAAACGTTCCAGAGGATTCACCCCAGGCTCTCACTAGCGGAGGCTCAGACCTCCTGTGAGCCTGACAGGTATACTGCACCACACCTGGTAACATATAGGTTCCCCCTCACATACACTCTATATGCGATTGGGTTGAGGAATACCCGTTACATATATATATATATATATAGATATATATAGATATCCATATATATATATATGTATATAAACGGGCACGTGGTTTTGCGGAACTACGTTGGTGGACTAGCTCATGTGCCTTCTGTCAGCAAGAGGAAGACTTTCCCTGAGCCGCACGAACCAACAAACATAACTTGCCAGGAACCACAGGTTGTTCATCCGAATTGCCGGAGGGACGATTTTTTCGTGATACACCGGCAGCAGTGAGGACTGACGCAACGAAGAAAGCGGTCGGCGAGCGGACACCTGTTGGCGCATGGGTTTACCCATACAATGCTTTTAATGCATTGACAAATTGTGAGTGTGCATTTGTCTTGTCATTCTTTATTAAAACTTTGTATTTGGATTTTACACATGGATCAGGCGCTTTTTCGCTTCTTATATATTGTGACAGAAACCAGGGGTTGGTAATAAACTCCATATACAGGGCTCCCAGGATACTGAACAGTTTCTGTCCTGTCTAAGCTGAACAGGGCAGCCTCGTGGTACAGGCACTCCATTCCACAGTTTGTCTGCTGCCTGTTTTCTGTCACCTGTCATGCTGATTAGAGTTCAGGTATATAAGACCTGTTTCCTGTTTCCTCTGGGCCCGCCCAAGAGCCTGGAAGGCTGCTGAACTGCAGAGGGGTGAGAAAGCCTCTTTCCCAAATCGCTTCATTCATTCTGTTAGTTTGTCTAAAGACTGCAAAGGTACTTATTTTGTTGGTGGAAGTGGACAAGCCACTTCCAACTCTGAGTCAGGGACATCTAAGTTTAAGTTATCGCTCAGACGAGCAGCTTTTTGTTTGGCTTTGTTTTCTGTTTAAACTGTGGCAGTCTCAGTGCCTGGGACTGAATAAACCAGGCATAGCCTGTTTAAAGGAACAGTACGTGACGTCTCATCATTTAACCTACCCTAAAAGACCGTGTTCTAACAGTCCCGGACAGACGGCGGAGCCCCGGAGTAAGCCGTTTGTCACATATGGTGGAGAATGCGGGCAGAACACTAAAAGGTCTGGGGGTTAAAGAACTTTAAAGAAAAAAAAAAAAAAAAGGTTTTTTTTCTCTCTCTCCAAACAAGATGGAAGACGTGGTGAGTGCGCTGGTACGCAATGTCGCTGTCCAGAGAGACGCGAATGAAGCCCTGCAACAGGCGAATGCAAACCAGCAAGAGACAAACCGCTTGCTGAAAGAGGAGCAACAGCGGTTCGCTCAGGGCTTACAGCAGGAACTCGAGATCCTGAGGGAGACTATCAGTAACCTTCCACTGGCAGCGGCAGCCCCAGTTCCGAAAATGACCAGGGCAAGCCACTACCTTCAGAAGATGGGACCCTCGGATGATGTGGAAGCCTATCTTCTCACGTTTGAACGCACGGCACAGAGAGAGGGATGGCCAGAAGCTGAGTGGGCTGGTCTAATCGCACCCTTCCTAAGCGGCGAACCCCAGAAGGCTTACTTTGATCTAGAGCCAGCCGAAGCTAACGTCTATGCAAAATTGAAGTTCGAGATCCTCGCCCGCCTCGGCGTAACCACGGCTGTTCGCGCCCAAAGGTTTCACGCATGGTCCTTCACGATGGATAAAGCCACCCGAAGCCAGATGTATGACCTCATCCACCTCGCCCGGAAGTGGCTACAACCCGAGATCAACTCAGCAAGCCACATCGTGGAACGGTTGGTCATGGACCAGTTCTTGAGGAAACTTCCCTCTGCCTTACGCCATTGGGTCAGTCGGAGTGACCCCCACAATGCGGATGAGCTTGTGGCCCTCGTAGAAAGGTACAATGCAGCAGGAGAGCACCCGCAACCCACAGTCGTGGAGCAACCCCACTACCCGAGGTTCCAGGACTCTTCCAGAGACGGTAAAAGGGTACCGGGGTTAAGGGGAGCTGAAGAGCGGCGACCACCTTCACGCAGCACCAGCAACAGTGGTTCGCACACTAAGGGCAATAGCCAACATGGGGAGCCGGGAAAAGGCTCTAAGTGGGACACAGACTATGTACCTAAATGTGTAAATTGTCATGAGAGGGGCCACACAGCAAAAATCTGCCCACTAAATGATGAGCCCATGCAATGCAACAGCGTGGAACCTTATTCGCTGTTGTCCCAATGTATGGGCCCTAGCCCAGAGGACCCCTTGAATAACCATCTGTGGGCATTTGTAAAGGTTAATGGTAAGAGGGTTCGGGCACTTCTTGACTCTGGGAGTATGGTCACACTAGTGTCCGAATACCTATTGCCCATTAAGAAGAAACAGGTAAACAGTTCACAAAGAGTGGCAATTTGTTGTATACATGGGGATAATCATGAATATTCCACTGTTGATGTTTTTTTTGAAACAGAATTTGGTTCTTTAGATTTCAAGGTGGGTGTTGTACCCAAACTGGCACATGATGTGTTAATAGGGACCGACTTTCCCCATTTTCTAAAAATGTGGTCCCCAGCTCAGAATAGCGCCCAGAGTTCAATAGCAGACCATAACGAAGTGTTAGAAGAAACAAATCCTTTCCCTTTTTCAGAAATGGAGGTTGACGAGGGCCCAAATAAGAAAGGGGAAAAGGAGGAGTGCTGTGAAATTCCCTTCCCCATCACTACTTTGGTAGGGAATACCCCAAATCAAGATATTGATCAGGCACTTACCACCCCAGTACAGGATAAGACCCTCGCTGACCTAGAGGTCAGTCCTGGGAGTTTTAAGAAGGCCCAGTGGGAGGACCCCACATTAGAGGTAGCAAGGGGAAATATACGGGACCAGAATAGTACTCATGGCCAACCAGATAGGTCACTTGCTTACCCCTACTTCGAGGTAGAGAACGACCTAGTATATCGGGTTGATAAAAGAAAATCAGTTACAACTAAACAATTGTTGGTACCACGGACATTCCGTAACGTAGTATTACACCTCGCACATAGTCATCCATTGGGGGGACACCTAGGGGTGGAAAAGACAAAAGAAAAGGTTCTCCGAAGCTTTTATTGGCCTGGGGTTCTGGCAGAAATTACAAACTATTGTTCCTCATGCCCAGAATGTCAGATCACCGCCCCGTTCAAAGCATACCGCAGCCCATTGGTACCCCTTCCCATAATAGAGGTACCATTTGACCGGATTGCTATGGATCTAGTAGGACCCCTAATAAAGTCTGCTAGGGGACATCAGCATATATTGGTAATATTAGATTATGCTACCCGATATCCGGAGGCAGTTCCCCTACGTAGCACCTCTGCTAAAAACATAGCAAAAGAGTTAGTACTTCTGTTTTCCCGGGTCGGAATTCCTAAAGAGATCTTATCTGACCAGGGAACACCATTTATGTCCCAAGTAACAAAAGAGCTATGTAAACTCCTAAAAATCAAGCATCTCAGAACCTCAGTCTATCATCCACAAACAGATGGTTTAGTGGAAAGGTTCAATAAAACCTTAAAGAGCATGTTACGCCGGGCGGTCGATAAGGATGGGAAAAACTGGGACTGTTTGTTACCATACCTGTTATTTGCCATTAGGGAAGTTCCCCAGTCATCCACAGGCTTCTCCCCGTTTGAACTATTGTATGGCCGACATCCAAGGGGCTTACTGGATATAGCCAAAGAAACTTGGGAACACGAGGTTACCCCTTACAGAAGTGTAATAGAGCATGTTGCCCAAATGCAGGACCGCATTGCTGCAGTCCTACCCATAGTGAGGGAACACATGGAGAAAGCTCAAGAAGCACAAAGGAATACGTATAATAAGGGTGCTAGGGTCAGAATTTTTTTTCCAGGTGATAGGGTACTAGTTCTGGTTCCCACCGTGGAGAGTAAATTCCTTGCTAAATGGCATGGGCCATATGAGGTCTTGGAAAGAGTGGGAGAAGTAAATTATAGGGTAAGGCAGCCAGGTAGGAGGAAACCTGAGCAAATTTACCATATAAACCTACTCAAGCCCTGGAAAGATAGAGAGGTCTTGTTAACCCTAGTACCCCCAGGTCCGTCAGAGAATCAAGAAACTGACCCAGAGGTTAGCATAGCTGAAACACTGTCCGTGCATCAGAAACGAGAGGTCCAGAGTTTAGTGAGAAGGAACAAAGAAATCTTCTCTACACAGCCAGGTAAAACTAACGTAATTAAACATGACATAGTCTCTGAACCGGGGGTCCGAGTTAACCTTAAACCGTACCGAATCCCAGAGGCCAAGAGAGAGGCTATAAGTTTAGAGGTTAAAAAAATGCTAAAACTAGGCGTAATTGAGGAATCCCAAAGTGGGTGGAACAGCCCTATAGTTTTAGTCCCAAAGCCAGACGGTACAACAAGGTTTTGTAATGACTACCGGAAACTAAACGCGGTGTCAAAATTTGATACTTATCCTATGCCCAGGGTGGATGAACTTGTAGAGAGACTGGGCAAAGCCCGATATCTCACAACCCTAGACCTAACAAAAGGGTACTGGCAGGTTCCCCTCACAGAAAGGGCAAAAGAAAAAACAGCCTTCTCAACCCCAGACGGCCTCTTTCAATATAAGGTGCTGCCTTTTGGCTTACATGGAGCTCCCGCCACATTCCAAAGAATGATGGATAAAATTTTAAAACCACATGTTCGGTACGCTGCCGCCTACCTGGATGATGTGGTAATCCATAGTGAAGATTGGCAGTCCCACCTTCCAAAGGTCCAAGCTGTGCTCGACGCAGTTCGGTCTGCTGGACTAACTGCTAACCCCGCTAAATGCACTATTGGTCTGGAGGAGGCCAAGTATCTGGGGTATTCTATTGGTAGAGGGTTACTCAAACCACAAACACTCAAAGTAGAGGCGATACAAAATTGGCCAAGGCCAGTCACAAAAAAACAAGTAAGGACCTTTTTGGGGTTAATTGGCTACTATAGGAGGTTTATTCCCAATTTTGCAACTAAGGCAACCCCACTAACCGACCTCACAAAAGCAAGAGGACCGCTAATGGTAAAGTGGTCCCCCGAAGCCGAACAGGCCTTTAGAAGCCTGAAAGAAGCTCTCTGTGCCCAACCAGTGTTGGTCACACCTGACTTCTCCAAAGAGTTCGTAGTCCAAACCGACGCATCTGAGGTAGGGCTGGGGGCGGTACTCTCCCAGGAGTCTCAAGGGGAGGAACACCCCATCCTTTATTTAAGTAGGAAACTAAATCCCCAGGAGAAAAATTACTCCATAGTCGAGAAAGAGTGTCTCGCAATAAAGTGGGCTGTAGAGACACTCAAGTATTATCTGTTGGGGAGAAAGTTCCGATTGGTCACAGATCATGCACCCCTTACCTGGATGTGTCAAAATAGGGAGAAGAACGCTAGGGTGACCAGGTGGTTCCTAAGCCTACAGCCCTTTAAATTTTCTGTGGAACACAGGTCGGGGCACAAACATGGCAATGCCGACGGGTTGTCAAGGATGCACTCCCTAATATCCATGGTCGCTCACCCCTCGAGGTCTGAGCTGGGGGGGAGGATATGTGACAGAAACCAGGGGTTGGTAATAAACTCCATATACAGGGCTCCCAGGATACTGAACAGTTTCTGTCCTGTCTAAGCTGAACAGGGCAGCCTCGTGGTACAGGCACTCCATTCCACAGTTTGTCTGCTGCCTGTTTTCTGTCACCTGTCATGCTGATTAGAGTTCAGGTATATAAGACCTGTTTCCTGTTTCCTCTGGGCCCGCCCAAGAGCCTGGAAGGCTGCTGAACTGCAGAGGGGTGAGAAAGCCTCTTTCCCAAATCGCTTCATTCATTCTGTTAGTTTGTCTAAAGACTGCAAAGGTAATTATTTTGTTGGTGGAAGTGGACAAGCCACTTCCAACTCTGAGTCAGGGACATCTAAGTTTAAGTTATCGCTCAGACGAGCAGCTTTTTGTTTGGCTTTGTTTTCTGTTTAAACTGTGGCAGTCTCAGTGCCTGGGACTGAATAAACCAGGCATAGCCTGTTTAAAGGAACAGTACGTGACGTCTCATCATTTAACCTACCCTAAAAGACCGTGTTCTAACAGTCCCGGACAGACGGCGGAGCCCCGGAGTAAGCCGTTTGTCACAATATATATATATATATATATATATATATATATATATATATATAATCAAAAAATAAATAGATGATACCGTTCTGTGGCTAACGAAATGCTTTTATTTGTGCGAGCTTTCGAGATACACTGATCTCTTCTTCCGGCGATGTTACAATGAATGAAGCAAGCAAAAGCTATACTATAAACAGTGTCTATTGGAATGTTATCTGTGCTGGTCCTTCCCCCGGTGTGGATGTGTTTTATGGCTGGAGGTGTCAAAAGGTTCCTGAAAGCAAGTGATGAAAGAGTGTGTATGTGTATCAGTGTGAATAAAAATGAATGGAGAGCCCACAGTATATACAGTGCTTTACAAAAGGTGTATGTGGAGTGGGAGTGGATATAAATGGTGTGGGTGGGTGTGGAAATGTGAGAGTTAGTAGCACAACTAAAAGTGTGTGTGGATACTATGTGGTCCCTATTGGTATATAGGGATGGAAAAACAAGGAGCATATGTGTGAGAGACAGCTGTGTGTGCATACATATAGCACAGTATGTACAGACATGGCCTATATCCACTCCACACACACCTTTTGTAAAGCACTGTATATACTGTGGGCTCTCCATTCATTTTTATTCACACTGATACACATACACACTCTTTCATCACTTGCTTTCAGGAACCTTTTGCATATGATGATAGGGATAACAATATAACACCCACACCAACTAGGCCATGCATGGCCGTAACTCCACAGTGCCCTCCAAATCAGCGTCCACACCCTGATGGGATATCCCCAAAGTACTGAGGTGCCCATGGGCACCTAACCACCCAGTGTCCACAGAAGTCAACCCACCCAATATGTGTGACAGCGCTGCCCACAACTAAAGTGTTATTGTTGGTGCAATTGGAGATGTAGAGATACTTCCCGCGTGCTCCAGCACCCGGTAGCACCGACTGAAGACAAGGAGCAGTCTGGTCAACGCCGTCATCATCAGCAATGAGTCCACCTCAAGCGGGGTGGTATCCAGCTGGAGGGTCCCACCTTAACAGTCTCTGTATGCGTTGTTGGTCTGGTCCCAGACCACAGGCCGCATCTGCTGCGCGGCATCCTTTGTTGCGTCCCTGACACTAATGAGATAATGGGGCAGTGTCCCTGTCTAAGGGCCTGTACCTGCAGCAGGCACAAACTTTACAGGGGAGTCGGGGCCTATGGGGGTCTCTGGCCTAGTGCAGGGGCCACAGACACCATGCACACACACCGTACCCTCTCCTTGTCCCAACGCCGACTGAAGTGCGAGGTCTGCGCACGCCAAATGTATCTGTCTTCTGGCAGGAGAATGAGTGCTATGGGCCACATGGTACCAGCCCCTTATGGCTCATGGGACATGTAGTCCCTGCGCGGGGCCTTTCCCTGTAATGGCCGCCGTTATGGATCCTACTGCGCTATCTAAGATGGACGCCGCAAGTTCAGGTGCCACTGCTCATGGGTGAGAATTAATGCGCATACGCGACTACCAACAACATGGTCACCGCTGCCACAACCTCCCTGCACCTCCCTGTCTACGACGGTCTATCTGTAACCTCCGGTGGCACCCTGCACCAACCACAGCCACAACGGAGGTAAGGGGGAGCAGAGGGGAAGCCCAGACGGGAGACCTTGCCACATAAGAGTGATATGAAAGTGTTAAAATTACCGGACTCACAATATTAACTACAGAAAAGGAGGTACGAATGGGAGTGATGAAACACTGATGATTGGCATTATCGTTTCATGACTTAAATACCGCAAATTATTTCCTGCTTCAGGGTGGCATTAGCCGTGCGTTACAGCCTATATATGGAGGAGTTTGAGCATGAGCTGGTGAAGTGAGAGCAGTTAAGAGAGAGACAGCTTGAGGATGAAAGGGAGAGAGGGAAGGTGAGGGAGAATGAGAGGGGGGGAGACAGGAGGGGGTGCTGATGACACACACATTTACTTTTCAACCCTGACCATACACCTGCTGTACAGACCAAAGTTTCTGAATGTCTCTCTGCGATATCATCCTGGATGGCCCTCCGCCAACTTAAACTTAACATGGCAAAAACAGATCACCTCATACTTCCTCCCAAACCTGGCCCTACTAACTCCTTCCACATTACTGTGGGAAGTACTATCATTCATCCAGCAGCACCCAGAAACTAAATCAAATATCCTTGGAATTAAACAAAGTCTCTGTACACCCCTTTACGCATGCGAGTGGGTGCGCAAATTGATCCGTGTAACAGTTCCCGGCTAGGGACACAAGTTGGCCCCCCTATATCTCCGCCTAAGGGACAAAGTTCGTTCAGTCCTTAAAGGGTTCGTTCGGGAACCCTTAGCTCTAACGAATTCCAGATGAGGGTGCAAATCTTCGTTACAATGTTGGTTAACACCTCACACTCCAGAACTGCTGATGCTGGAACTTGGTAAAATCTTAGATGAATCTGCCAGGGATTGGGCAGCAGGCATCTTTATAGGGTTAAGGGTCCTATACCTAACATGCACCACCAATCCCTCCCATTGGAACATTTCACCCACCTATCCCCGACTTGCCAGTACCTTGCAAAGAGGGCAGAAGTTGCGTCCCGGTTGGCAAGGAGCATGTGCGAATCTCACACCTGAGCTCCTTAGCATACAGGGGCCAGCCCCTTACCTGTCTGGGATCTGGACCCAATGTCTGAACATCCCATATGTTGGACCGGTTCCTGGTACTTCCCAATTTCCTGGCCGTCTTAACACCTAGGGTCTCTGAGTCTTTTCAACTCGACTTCTCGTAGACACTGAGGCACCAACTCTGCATGGTGCCTTGGAAGTACGGAGATGAGACATTCCTCAGCTCATTCACCCTTAACATATTTACATGTAAAAGGATTTGTTACCGGACTGGCAGGAAAATGTTCCTGCCTGTACATTTTAAAACACGAAGACAATACAGTTTATTATGCCATAATTATAAACCTTAGATGTATGTTTATGGTTTCTTTTTACTTAGCTGCATTCCAAAAATTAGAGTGATAGCTCACTCCTAGAGCAAGTTAGCTACTTCATTGGATGGGGTTGTGATGTGGTCTGCGGTTTAACCTAGTTCGCACGCCAATATACTCTTCCCCTTCAAGTTAAGGGGCTAACAAGACGACTGATACATTTTGACAGAAAAGCACTTCAGCTAAACTGCAAACCACTTATCCAATTAACCTTGCGGTTGAGAGGTCTAGGGCTTAGAAAGTGATCCCTATACTTCAAAGCGGCCACCCATTCATAGGCACGCTTTTTCATTCAGCGCTTGGTTTAGCGCTAGCAGCTCCCCCTTGTGTCGCAAATACAATTGGCACATTTTACATACATTTATATCACTGCAGCTATGGACTGAGCTGCAAAATGGGGCCAATAAAGACGGTGTAGGGGAAAATATGTCAGTGTAGTGAACATACAGTTAACCCCTTCTGTCCCAACACGATTTAGGGTTAACCAGCTGGGTATAATGCCTTTATTAGTGGCCTGGTTAACCCCCCTATCGTCACACACAGGCCCACAATATCTGTGGCAGGGTAGAACTATGCAGGGGCCGCACCGAGCAGCAGGCGGGCCCAATCGTAGACGGGCATAGGAAAGACCGCAGGGGCTGCACCAGCGGGTGTGGAGGCCCAGTCTATTGGCTGGAACACAGCATGAGTTGGCACAGGGCTGGCAGGCCGCTTGTACAGGGTCCCGCAGTGCTGGCACCACACAGTGGTGCTGGTGTCACCTTCTTGGAGCCGCCAGTAGGGGGACACACATCACAGTTGGTGTTGCCCATTGATAGTAACTACCAGGTAGCCAGCCCCCTGGCAGGTAGTAGTTGGTCAGCTCCAACTCCGACATTTTTGCTTGATGAGGTAGAATAATAAGCAACAGTTAAGGCAACTCTTTCCTCTAGCTCAGCTCTGTGGAACTGAAGTAAGGCAGGGTGTGGTGGACTCCCCCCATGGCAGAGGAGGTCTCCTATTGGTTCTTGGATGTTGTCACTCCCCTAGGTGGAATAAAGAGTAGGGCAGAGCAGATTAAGGAGTGACCTGTTGCGTGATGGTCCGGGTTAGCTTTTGCCTCCGAATAGCTTGTAACTTGCTTTGCAAGCCCATGCGGTCCCGTGGTTTCAGTGGGAACGCCATTTTGAGAATGTGGAACATGCGGTAGACTCCATTTTAGAGCACACAGAACAGTCCATAGAACAAAAGGTACACCTGGTCCCTGGTGATGCCTCAGGGGCCTGTTCCTCACATTTTTAATTGAAGAACAGTCCATACTGACTTGGGTACACAGGGTCCCCAAGCACCAACTGAAAGGGGCCCATGCCTACGGTGAATAAGATGAGGTGTCCACGCTCCCTGGACAATTTCCCACAGGGTGTGCCCCCATAAGCACATTTCTGAGGTACCCAGGGTCCCCAGCAACAACTGAAAGGGCCCTGGCCCTAGTATTTTCTTTTAGATAGCTTGAAGGGTTCACGCTCCCTGGTATCAAGACCTCAGGGTACGCCCCAACTGTCTCTGTATTTGCTGATGAAAGGTATCCACGCTCCCTGATAACATGCCCTCAGAATACGCCCCAACATAGTCCTTCTTTTGGTAAGGGTCCAGGTTAGCCCCCTCCCTGGTGTCGCATCAGGGAGAGGCTCCCCCCTTCCTTAACTCAAATGGGTGCCCAGGGTCCCTGGTGAAGCATCTCTGCTCCAGGAGGGGCTGTGCTAGACTCTCTCAGCCGGGAGAGACTCAGAGCTCCATTCCTCTACTCCACGAGGGGCAGAGCTGGACTGAAACAATTTGGAACACTTCCTCCCTAAGGCTCAGAGGGGGGGGGGGCACAGGGTCTACACCAGGATTGGTTGTATACAGACACCCATTCACCTCCACCCCTGTCACTCAGAGAGGCAGCATGAGGAGGGGTAAACCCACAAGATAGCCTGTCACTGCCTGTAGCTATCAGAACTTACATGACAGGAAGGCAGAAAGATAGTCTGGACCAGCCAGGGCTATACACACACAAAAAAGAGCAGGAGATGCTCAGAGTGTGAAATAGTAACATTATAGGAGTTAAACTAATTTAGGCTACTGGGGGTATTGCGGTTTTAAAAGATAGGGGTTTCATATTGGAAAATCTAAACATTAATATTTTGTTAGGAAAGAAAGTCGAAGGTATGTTTACCTTGAATGGCAAAAAACAATCAATGTAAATCTGTTGAATGAAATCAATAGGAGAATGAAGATGGGATGGAGGGCATTTGGAAGAAACAAGACAATATTTCAAGGGAACTTCCACTGTGCTTCAAGAAGAATGTTTTCAACCAGCTTATTCTGCCTGTGCTCACGTATGGATGTGAAACTTGGATCATAAATCTGAACATCATTCAGAAGCATGCATGTTGGGTATTAACCAAAGAGACAGGAAAAAGAATGAATGGGTTTAAAACCAACGAAAAGTCTGTTACATCATCACAGGGGGGAAGAAATTAAAATGGCAGTGGGTTGGACATATTGCAAGAAGAAATTATCAGCGTTGGACTAAGATGCTGCTTGATAGGGTTGCAAGGGAAATTAAAAGACCAAAACGACGAACAAAAGTATGATGGAAGGATGAAATCAGAAAATTGGATGGAGCAACATGGAGAAGAAGCTTATAACCGCAGTACTGAAAGATCATCGGGGAGGCCTTCATCCAGCAGTGGATCGACAAGGGCTCAAGATGATGATGATAATGAAATATATATATATATATATATATACACATACACAGTATATTACAATATAAAGTATCAATTATGTTGTTTAGATTTTACATTTATAAGTAATTTTTAATGAAATTGTGAAATTAATTCAGATTCTGGAGTAAAAAGTCAAATCATAATTTATTAAAGTTAGTATTTCGATTAAAATAAATTTCCAAAATTGTACTGAACTACGCTGTCAAGGAAGGAGGAGTGGAACTTATCCTGATCACTGCTAGAAAAGAATTAGCATAGCAGCAAAGTTAATGGTCTAATTAAACATTTGGAGTATTTGTTCACCTGCACTGGAAGGTGTCCGGAGTAGCATTACTTAGTAAATACTTACTCCATTACACCTTTCACTGATATTAATTTGCTTTAGTCCTAAATGGGACCGCACCTTTAACCCTTTTATTGTCGTGAGACATAGCTACTACATCTTGGGGTCTGGCACTCCAGGGTCCCCATGACATAGTAGCTACGTCAAAAAATAATCATGCTCGTTTTGCCAGAGGAGATCGCATTATGCGCTGACGCAATCTACACTGATGAGGAAGGCAAGGAGGATAACTCCTCCCCTACTGTTCTGTCATCAGTGATGTGGCTCCTCTGGTACTCAAAGGGTTCAAGTCCCATTTTCTCCAAGACATTTCTGGATCTTGATAATAAAGAGACCATTCATTTTCAACACTACCAAATGCTCGCTTTCAGGGAGGTAGAAATTGTCTCTCCAAGCATGATTAGCTGCATGACTGCAGGCATACCCCGGTTTAAGGATACTCACTTTAAGTACACTCGCGAGTAAGAACATATCGCCCAATAGGCAAACGGCAGCTCGCGCATGCGCCTGTCAGGACGTCCTGATCAGCAATACCGGCTCCCTACCTGTACCGAAGCTGTGTGCAAGCAGGGAGACTATAGAGCCTGTTACACATGCGTTATTTACATCAGTTATGCACGTATATGACAATCGCAGTACAGTACATGCATCAATAAGTGGGGAAAAGGTAGTGCTTCACTTTAAGTACATTTTCGCTTTACATACTGTACATGCTCTGGGCCCATTGCGTACGTTAATGCGGGGTATGCCTGTATAGTGCTGGTATAAATGTACCTAGCTGTAATGTCAGTATAATATATTGTACTCAGAACAAGATTACCATCCAATCTGATTGTAGAAGTCTGTATATGATTGTTTAGGTAACTCAATATGTCTGCTGTAGTTGGAATAGAAAATTATTGAAAAGCTTCACAATAGCAATTCAACTGCTGAGTCATTCTGCACCGGATTTCTGCTTAGTTTAAAGCAGCACTACGGGTTTCACTTTTATAATTTTTTATTACAGGATTGAAGCAGGGGGTCTTCGGAGCTGAAGTGTGTTAATTTCAGCTCCAGGGCCCCCCTGCTTCAAGAGATACTTACCTCCGTAGGGGGTGCCTGTATCTCTGCAGTCAGAGAAATGTTGTGCCTAACATGATGGCGGCGTTTAAATGTCCCGCATTACGCGGGCCAATAGGAAGCTGTGACGTTATCTGGTGCGGCAACTTCCTACTGGCCCGCATAACGGGATATTTAAACTTGCCAGAGATACCGGCACGCTACGGAGGTAAGTATCTCTGGAAGCAGGGGGTCCCGGAGATTAAACTAATGCGGATCTGAGACCCCCTGCAGTTACTTTTATACCCCTCTCCTTTTGTTGACATGGGTGAGTAGCAGGGGGTTAACCACATTATTTAAAACTCTGGGTCCACCCTAATTCCAGAGATACTTACCGGGGAAGTTACCGCTGGTAGCGTCCCTTCACGAGTAAACAAAATGCTGTTTAAATCTCCCGCGGGGATTTAAATACCCGAAAGTAACCGGCAGCATCTTTTCTTGTAAGTATCACGGGAACCAGGCATTTTCCGAATCTGAAATTAAAGTGGTTCAGCGGACCACTCCCTTCCGTCTTACTATAAGTAAACACATTTTTTAAAAAGGAGGGCACAAGGCGAGGATTGTTTCTATAATGGAACGTTAGATGTTCAAAGCAAATCTGGTTATGTGCAGAATATTATAGAATTTAGTTAAAAGGATATGTACTGTATGCTGCTATCCTGCAATGCAGTCAAAATACCCTAAAAATTATAAACAAAACATTTTTATGTAATATGTAATATGTAATATGAGTAACACAAACTCTGTTATTAGAAAGTTATAGGGCCTCATGCAGTAAGGCTAAGGCCCCGCTCCCAGGGTCAGCGCACCTGCGCTGCTGACAGGCGGTGCGCTGAGATACACAGACCGCGATCTGCGGTCTGTAGGGAGCGGGAGCCGTAGCGGGAGGTGGGCGGGAGGTGGGAGGTTTGATCGGGAGGTGGGCGGGAGGTGGGCGGTTTGACAGGGAGGGGGGGCGTGGCTTGAGCGGAGGGACCCGCTACTCTCCCCCCCCCCTCCCTCCACGGACTCGGGCTGGAGCTGGAAGGTAAGTTTAAACACACACACGCAGGCACTCATTCATACACGTGCACACACACACACACACACAGGCACTCACGCACTCATACACACACACGCGCGCACACACAGGCAGGCACTCATTCATACACGTGCACACACACACACAGGCAGGCACTCACGCACTCATACACACACACACACACAGACAGAGGCAGGCACTCGGGCACACACACACACAGACAGAGGCAGGCACTCGGGCACACACACACACAGACAGGCACTCACGCACTCAGACACATACACACACAGACAGGCACGCACTCAGACACACACACAGAGACAGGCACTCACCTGCTTTCACTCCACACTCCTCCCCGCTCCCCGAAGCCTCTCCTCCTCCCGAAGCCTCCCCTCCCCATTGGCTCACAGCCACACACGTCACGCGTCAACGCTAGGAAACACCATTCTCTGGTGTCTCCAGCGGCTGACGCGCTACAGCGTGTAGTGCTCTGTGCAGCCAGGGGGGACCGGGACCGGCTCGCGAGGATTCCCCTGCTGGTGGGGAACTCGCGACCCGCCGCCCGCGCCAACGAGCGCAGCGGGACCGAGGCCTAAACTCCGATAAAAAAAATCGCCACGATTTTTAAGTCACCATTTTTGGCAGCGTTGCTATCATGGTATGCAGAAAGGCCCAAATACCTGTGATAGCAACATTTGCTAAAATGGCGAGTAGTCGGCGACGAGATGATCGGCCCTTTGAAAAGGGCTCACCTGGCGAGATGATTCTGCTGCAGATAGCGAGAGAGACGTCTCTCCCGGCGCAACTCTCTACATTTTTAATTTACATTTTATCACTAGTGTACATGAACAGGGTGTCTCCAGGGCAGAGCCACGTTGATTTCAGGTCCAGGGACCCCTGCTTCCCGAGATACAGGCCCCGTTATGGAGTGCCAGTGTCTCCTATGCATGGAAATGTCCCGATCATGTGACGCGGGCATGCATAGGAGATACCAGCACCCCATAACGGGGCCTGTATATCCGGAACAGGGGGTCCCCTAAAATCAATGCGGTTCTGCTCCGGAGACCCCTGCTCATCTACACTAATCATAACATTTAAATTAAAATATGTAGTTAGCACCAATACACAACCCACCCCCTGTACCCCCACATAAAACCATTATTTTTTTTTATACACAGGATTAATACCCCAGGCCAACGGGGGTCCCTGGGTGGTCCTCGCGGATGTCCGTGGGCCCCACAGCGCACCCTGGGGGGTTTCCACGGGTGTCTGGGGGCCCTCTGGTGGTCCCTGCGAGTGTCCATGGGACTCCAGGTGGTCCCTGTGGGTGTCCGTGGGTCCCAACGCAGTCCACGGGTGGCCCCCGGGTCATCCCACGGGTGTCTGGGGGCCCTCAGGTGGTTCCCATGGGAGTCTGGGGGCTCTCGGGTGGTTCCCACTGGTGTCTCGGGGCCCTCGGATGCTCCCCGTGTCCGGTCCCCGGGTCCTCCCCACAGGTGTCCGTGGGTCTTCAGGTGGTCCCTCTGGGCGTCCGGGGATGCTTGGGTGGTCAACGAGGGCATCCATGGGTCCTCGGGTGGTCCCGTGGGTCCCCGCTGGCCTGCGGTACCATTCCTGTAAAAAATAAACATGGCCTACATTTCAATAAATACAACTCCCCCCACCCCCCAAACACACAGTACAGTAATGTGCAAAATAACTATTATCCAGATATGGGTAATAGATTAATTGGCCATTATTAAACACAGCATTAGGCAGCCAGCATAAAAAAAGTAAATAAAATCCGTTCTACTTACCCCTGCCAATGTGAAGGTCATCCTCATCAGCATACTGCAGGGCTATGTCCTCCGATGTCAGCAACAATACATAAAAAATACAATCTAATGACCTACAGGCCTCTTAATCATCTTAGTGGTAAATAACCGCTATAGTAATTAAGGGGTTAACCCACCCTCCCCCGCTACCCACCCAGGATGCCTAACCACCCACCCCGGACCAACTATATCCACTGATTACCATAGTAGTAAATCATACCCATATAATATGGTTATGATAAGCTACTATAGCAGTCAATGGTCACTCTAATACCAAAGCATGAATGTCCAAAATACAGAAGAATAAAACCTATACAACAAGCACCTAAACCCCCCAAAACACAAATTACAAGCACTAGCCAACCAATCAATTACCTAAATAAAACCAATAACCAATCAATTAAATAAATAAAACCACTAACAAATCAATTAAATAAATCACACCACTTGCCACAAAATACATGTAATAGCTAAAAGCACTAACCAACACAACAATTAATTAATACAACCACTAGACAACACCAATTTAAACCAGTAGCCAACAAAATACATCAAAAAATAAAAACGCAAAACAATCTGAAATTTTTTTTTTCAAGCCATCACAATTCAAAACAATTTAATCTAACCGAGGGACCCAGACACCCATGGGAACCACCCGAGGGACCCCAAAAATAAAATACCATACATATTCTAAACATAGACATGAAGCATACACATTTATCAAAGCATGGATGTTTGTTTGAGGAACATACCCGTTGGACAGAAAGAAAACTTCAAACCAGGATGAATGACTGTATTATATAGCATAAATTACAGTATTTTCAAGTTTGGAAATTAGTGAATTGCTCTACTAATTGTTCTTTTACTTTTTTTAAGATCATTGGTTGCTCTAAACTGGCTGATAATTGGTTAAAAAATGACACTGATTACAATAGCATTATAAATAAAAGAGGCTTAAGAGTGCTGCCTGCACTATCACAGTGTAAAGGGCCAATCACTCCTAGAACCTAGGACGTAGCTACTATGGGTTATGGTGCCACATGACATAGTAGCTACATAAAAAAAATAAACGCTTATTTGCTTAGGAGAGATTGCGTCCTGCGCTCCGCAATCCGAACTGATGGTGGATGGAAGGTGGATGACTCCTCTGCTGTTCAGTCATCAGTGGCGGACTTACGTTTTTGTAACCCATAAGGTGGAGGGCAGCCCTCTTCTCCAACAGCGGCATTTGACATTGCGTTGTCATGGCAATATGTCATCATGTGACGTTTGGTTGCCATGATGCTAAAGGAGGGGAAACAATGGAGGATTCGGGCGCAACTGCGCATGTCTGACTCAGAGAGGCTGCTGGGATCTTCAAAAAACTTTATTCGTGGAACACACAAGGGCTAGCACCGCATTAGCCCTTGTGTGTTCCACGAATAAAGTTTTTTGAAGATCCCAGCAGCCTCTCTGAGTCAGACATGCGCAGTTGCGCCCGAATCCTCCATTGTTTCCAGTACCTTTCCAGACGGTGGCACGCAGAAGCAGCCGAGGTGAGCAGGCCCCAGACCGGAGATGCAGGTGAGGTAAGTTAACAACAGCCCCCTGCACCGGTCAATTCTGTGGCTAAGCGGAGCTCCCTCATGCGCTGTCTCAGTGTCTGACACGATTTCAGACTGCCACTCTGCACACTGAAGCGCAGGACAGATTTACACATTCTCTGCTAAAGGAGGGGGCCTGCTCCGGAAATGATAAGACTCGCAGACACACATTTTCTCCCCAAACAAAATGCCGCTTTAGACTACTCTCCCTTATTGTAAATCCGCTCCTGGTGACGGAGTGATCACGTCATCGCCCTGCAACCCCTCCAGCAATCAAAGCGTTAACCCAGGGCTGGCTGCACCGAGCCCCGGGGTTCAGAGGCCCCACGGTGTTCCCCACAACAATTATACGGATTGCTGGAGGATAGTGTGTGGAATCTGTAACTTTCTTAAATTTTCCTTCGCCATCTCCTCATGCAGGGTCCCTCATCATGGTTCTGGGACGTCCAATGGCATCACGTTGCCATGACAATGGGACACCACATTGAATGGCATTGTGTTTCCATGACAACATGACATCCCATTTGACATTGTGGCTCCATGGTGAGGACCCTGCAAGAGGAGATGATGAAGTAGAAGGTAAGAGGCCCTGCACCACTTATTCCTGCACCGAACCCTGCACCACATATTCCTGCACCAAACCTCGCATCACATATTATTGCACCGAACACCGTACAACATATTCCTACACCGAATCCCGCAATATCCCAGCTGGGGCTGCGTTAACCACTCAGTATCTCATCCAACAGAGCAAAACTTAAACAAAATTAGAAGCACCAGTCACTCTCAGGACCAAGTGACTCAGTGAGTAAAGGCAATAGCTTTGAACCACCATGATATTGACGAATGAAGCCGTGGGGCCTGGTTCAAATCCCCAGTGTCAGCTCGGTATGAACTTTTATACGTTACTTATCTGTCTATGTGTCAGGCACCAAATATGTGTAGATTGCAAGTTTTACAAGACAGGGATTGTGCCTGTAAAATGTTACTTATAGTGCTATGTACCGCCCGCTGTAGTGTGAAGCACTTTAGAGTTCAATTGGGGGAAAAAAGCACTATATAAAATAGTTGTTTACATTTTAGACACATAGAATAACAATGAGAGGGTTATCTTCTAAATGACTCACATTTAATACCTTCCTGTCATTTCTGTTCGAGATGATACTTATTTTTTGCGCAATACAATCCCTTTGCATAACCTATAGATAAGGAAATGCTTCACTTGCTCCGAAAATGTAGAGATTCTGGCTATGAGTATTACTTTGCAGTAGTTACTGGCCTTTTCCAATTTAATTTTTAATTCAATGTCAACTTCTGGCATTACATATCTCTTACCACTAATATTTAGCATGTATTCAAAATCTAATTGTTTTTCCCCATTACAGTGACATTTCTATTTCTGGCTGATACGGGCAACTACTTATTTTCAACATTCACAATGAATATTTTCTGAATTCCAATTACTGTATCTTTGCCAATCATTATGTATACAATTTGCCATTCGATAACAAAGGCCTTTTATCTGCAGTTGGACAATGGGCCTTCTGCTCCGAGGCTGCATATGTCAGTGTTTCTGCAGAGATGTCAGCTGGAACCACTTGCACGCTCGCTGCTTCAAGAAATAATACAACGTTATACCACTATCAAATGTGCCTTTTCAATCCTGGACTGCGTTCATACTCAAAATGTGAAAAAGCTCCACTTACCTGCAATGCAACATTACTTAAGCCAGACCCATAGATTTGCACAGCATCTTTTCTTACAGTAGGTGGTAACTAAGGCTGGGGGAAGCAATGATGTCATGGGGAGGAATCAGTAACAGTCATGTGCTTGAATTCTCATTTTACAGAGAGAGAACAACCTGCCTCCATCAGTCAAGGATTGACTTAAAGACGCAGCGTCTCCAGGCCAGGGGATCGTGAATGTTTGCATCCGTTTCTTCTTTTTGGATTGTCAGATTACGTAAATAAGTAAATACAATGCTGGCTTGATTTAAAATGCCGATGTGGTCTCCATGCATTCAACGGCAACAGAGCGGAAGTGGATTAGTGGTTTACGTGTTTTAAGCTTGGAGAATTTAACTCTTCGGTGTTCAAAAAAGAAACCTTACTGACATCAATCACTCTGCTTCATCGTGTCAATATTTCGGTTTTGGTATGACTTTCAAAAGTATCATGAAGGATAATCCTTGATATAAAACAAGCCAGGTCATTTGTTGCAATGGTTTAAACAAATTGATTTTAAAATCAGACATTGTATATTATCCATATAAAATCCCTGTGTAAAAGCAATGAAACTCCATTGCTGTGATTCATCGTATTGCCATAGCCATCAATCAATAAGACTGTAAAATAAGTATGCCAAATTTGGGGTTATCTATTAAAGGGGCCCATGGGGGGTATTTACAGTACTAACATTAATGCAATGCATTGATTTGCATGTGGGTTGTGTTTGTTGTGGACATACACATAGTATACCATGGAATGAATGGAATTTATCAATTGTTTACTGAATGGTGGATGTTGTTGATCAAGCCACAATGTTCCTAAGTGGGTATGCGCTATAATAATAATAATAATAGTGTTCTTGTATAGCGCTGCTTGTTTTACGTAGCGTTTTACACAGACATTTTTGCAGACACAGTACAGTACTTCAAACTCAGTGCCAGAGTCAGTGTCTTTACTCACTGAGCCGCTCCTTCATCCCAAATATCCCTATAAGTAGGAGCCACTTTTTTCAGCAGACAGGGGAGAAGGGGCCCACTTTGCTTTAAGGGGGGTTCGTTGCTATTATAGCCATGGCGGGTCAGACTGACTAAGTTCTGATAGCTACAGAAAGTGACAGGCTACCCTGTGGGGTTTAACCCCCCCATGCAGCCTCCCAGAGTGGCATGAGTGGAGGTGACACTGGGTCTGTGTGCAGCCCATCATGGTGCAGACCTTGTGCCCTCCCCTTTCTGAATTAGGGAGGAAGCACTCCAAATTATAGAGAGAGTGCTTCCCAGCCGGGGAAGAGAGAGGAGTTCAGCTCTGCCCCTCCTGGGGTAGAGACATGCCTGCAGTCTGAATAGAGCTCCAGGCCTCAAGATTATCAGAAGGCCAGCACCCTCCAGAGATCTGAGATCCATACTAAACTACAAGGCATACGCTGTAATGACATCCTGATGTGGCTGCCTGAATAAAGATCCATTTTTATATACTCCTGCCTAAGTAACAGTCTATTGGGTAGGAGTATGAGAGATATCTGTCGTGGACAGTCTCCAGGAACCCTGGATGGCTACTGCGACTGGAGGCACTGATAACACAAAACTGAGACTCAGAGGATCACTAAAAGCCTGTCCTGTTACCCCATACCATCACGGACGATCATCTCTCCTGGACACTCACAGGTATTTAGCACCACACAGACCTGTAGCCAGAGCATTGTTTCCCAGAGGGGAAGGGGGGGGGGGGGGCGAAGCAGCGCTAAAATTGGAGGCGCTGTGAGATGCAGCAACGGGGCAGGCTTTTAAGGGGCAGTGGATATTCACAGTTGAGTGCAAATAGCCACACGGCTATTCGCACTCAGTAGAAAATAAAATGGAAAAAATAAACACCCCAGCCAGGAATCAAACCCTGGTCCACTCTGCTAATGGCCTGGAGCATAACCACTGAGCTATAAGACTTTATGATGCTTTTCTAGTGAATAAAGACATAGAAACCTACTGACATTACAGTGTTCATAGCAGCACAGCTATTCGCACTCAGTAGGAAATAAAATGGAAAAAAAAAAGACAGAACACTCCCCTATTGACATTCTATACCCGCTGCATCTGTAATCAGCGCGGCTTCAGGCTGAGTCCACCGTCAGCACTGTGACACGCGCCCGGCGGGGGGGGGGGGGGGGGTGGCGCATGCACAGCGCTAGTCCGCGATCTGCGGTCTGTGGGGAGAGAGAAAGTTTGTGATGGGAGGGGGTGTGGCGGTAGGTTTGCGGGGCGTGGCCATGACGTCCCGCGGCTGGTTCGCCCTCATTGGCTGAACTGCCGGCGGGGGCATGGCCACGCCTCCGTCACAAATGCCAATCTCAAACTCTCAAAGCCTGTGAGGGAGCGTGGCGTGCTGGCACACGAGCGCTGCGCCCTGCTCGGCCGTGCAATTTGTGGCTAGGTGCACGCTCACAAGCCCCGATGCTCACCCTGGCCAGACACTTAAGGCCTCGGCCAGGGTTCCTGCTAGCGTGCGGAGGCGCGCTGAGGCTCAGGGAAAGCGGGTGCTTTCCCTGGCCTTAGACAGCGCGCCGTCCAGAGGTGCGTCGGGGGCGTGTCGGCGGGCGGGCCAGTGACGTCACGGAGCTGGTTCGCCCTCATTCGGCGAACCGCTCACGTGACCGGACCTGCGCGCCGGCAAGCGGGGAAATGTAAAATTTCCCTAAGACCTACGCTTCCGCAAGCGCGCAGAAGCATAGGCGAGCCCCTACTAAAGCCGCTCTCATTGCGGCTGTAGGGGCTCAGTGCCGAGCGGAAGCGCGCCTCCGCCCGCAAGCACTAAACATGGATGCGGCCTTATGCATAATGATGTATACCAATTATAAACTGGGTTACGATATATGTGCTGTACACCATTGATCTTAATCAGGGCCGCCAACAGTGGGGGAGAAAGGGTACTGGCGTCCCTGGCCCCGTGAGTCACGCGCGGCCGGGCGCTTGTTAATTAATTTAAAAAAATAAGAAATAACTGCAAAAAAAATCGCGTTGTCTACCGGTGGTAGCGCCGGAAGTAGTCTGGGTTAAGCTTCCGGCACGCCAGCATCAGAGGGAGCCCCGTTTCGCGTGCATTGCGAGACAGGTGCTTCATGGCCGGTGTCAACTGCTCTGACCCCCATCCCCATCGGGCCAGCATCAGCCCCACCCCCGCAGCACAGTGGTGCGCGCATGAGCAGTGGCGTGATGCCTGCAGCGAGGCTGGCGGCAACTGCTGTGACCAGCCACCGGGCCCCCCGCTGCACCGCCACCCCCCCCCTCTGCACCGCCACCCTCCCCCCGCATGACAGGGCTGTCCCGTCAATGCCCCGCAGCCACTAGACAACCCACGCAGCCGCGGGAAACCCCCGTGGGTTATTTTTAAAATATTTATTTTAAACACCCCCAAAAATCAGACTTACCAGCAAGGGGGGCGGTGGTGCGGCATGAGGGTGCTTGTGGGTGGTGGTGGCGGTACTGGGGGTGGGGGAACAATGCTGCGGGTGGGGGGGCGCGGCAGTACGGGGGTTTCCCGCGGCTGCGTGAGTTGTCTAGCGGCTGCGGGGGGTGACGGGACAGCCCTGTCATGCGGGGTGAGGGGTGGCGGTGCAGCGGGGGGCCCGGTGGCTGGTCACAGCAGTTGCCGCCAGCCCCGCTGCAGGGATCACGCCACTGCTCATGCGCGCACCAGTGTGCTGCGGGGGTGGGGCTGATGCTGGCCCGATGGGGGGGGGGGGTCAGAGCAGTTGACACCGGCCATGAAGCACCTGTCTCGAGATGCAGGTCCCACGTGAAACAACATGTTTAATGCTTGCTGGCGGAGGCGCGCTTCCGCTCGGCACTGTGCCCCTACAGCCGCAATGAGAGCGGCTTTAGTAGGAGCTCGCCTACGCTTCTGCGCGCTTGTGGAAGCGTAGGTCTTAGGGAAATTTTAAATTTCCCCGCTTGCCGACGCGCAGGTCCGGTCACGTGAGCGGTTCGCCGAATGAGGGCGAACCAGCTCCGTGACGTCACTGGCCCGCCCGCCGACACGCCCCCGACGCACCCCCGGACGGCGCGCTGTCTAAGGCCAGGGAAAGCACCCGCTTTCCCTGAGCCTCAGCGCGCCTCCGCACGCTAGCAGGAACCCTGGCCGAGGCCTTAAGTGTCTGGCCAGGGTGAGCATCGGGGCTTGAGACGCTTGCAGAGCAAGCAAAATTGAATTTGCCGCCTCCAAGCGCGTCTCGTAAGCGGTTCACCTAATGAGGGCGAACCAGCTCAGTGCCGTTGTGGTCGCGCCCCCAGATGAGCATGCACCTAGCCACAAATTGAACGGCCGAGCAGGGCGCAGCGCTCGTGTGCCAGCACGCCACGCTCCCTCTCAGGCTTTGAGAGTTTGAGATTGGCATTTGTGACGGAGCCGTGGCCACGCCCCCGCCGGCGGTTCAGCCAATGAGGGCGAACCAGCCGCGGGACGTCATGGCCACGCCCCCGCAAACCTACCGCCACACTCCCTCCCGTCACAAACTTTCTCTCTCCCCACAGACCGCAGATCTCGGACTAACGCTGTGCATGCGCCACCCCCCCCCGCCGGGCGCATGTCACAGTGCTGACGGTGGACTCAGCCTGAAGCCGCGCTGATTACAGATGCAGGGAGTATAGAATGTCAATAGGAGAGTGTTCTGTCTTTTTTTTTTCCATTTTATTTCCTACTGAGTGCGAATAGCCGTGCTATGAACACTGTAATGTCAGTAGGTTTCTATGCCTTTATTCACTAGAAAAACATCATAAAGTCTTATAGCTCAGTGGTTATTCTCCAGATCATTAGCAGAGTGGACCAGGGTTCAATTCCTGGCTGGGGTGTTTATTTTTTTCCATTTTATTTTCTACTGAGTGCGAATAGCCGTGCGGCTATTTGCACTCAACTTAACTGAGTGCGAATAGCCGAGCTGCTATGAACACTGTAATGTCAGTAGGTTTCTCTGCCTTTCTTCACTACAAAGCATCATAAAGTCTTATAGCTCAGTGGTTATGCTCCAGGCCAGTAGCAGAGTGGACCAGGGTTCAATTCCTGGCTGGGATGTTTATTTTTTTCCATTTTATTTTCTACTGAGTG